>NC_091127.1:120888333-121190833 GCF_040183065.1 Periplaneta americana
TAGTTCATTCCATTACCTTAGTAAGCATAGTATAGTGATTTTCCGATAGTCAATATACAATGTAATATAATATAATATAATTATTATTTAGTATTCAGTCTAAATGACATATCATGGTTTAAAAAACATTAACAACACTTACAAATGTAAATATTCATTGAATGCTATATATAACTAATGTGCTAACTTTTTCGCCCTCGGGAATCTTCAGGCATTTGACTCAACAATGTCTTATACAAACTTTTTACCATATGATGACTGTGAAATATATATCAAACAATTTACATCTAACATATTTGCAAATCATGTGTACATCATTAAATAACAGTTTAAATGGTTATCTCTATGGTAAGCAAACAACCTAAAATTGGAATGAAGGTACAGATATTAAAATAAAATTACATTTGTAATAACTAGACTTTGTTGAATTGCCACACGCCGATGTACGGTAGTATAGAGGAGGTGAGCGACCGCCCGGTCTCGTAGTATAAGCAGTTCATGTTAAGAGTTGTGACCGGTCCAAATAGATAGAGCAGCTACAGCTAATGTATACCTATGTAAGCACTTGTTTTTGCATTACTGTGGTTGGAATAGTCAAAGCTTAACATTTGTTCAGTGCAGACAAGAATTCAATCAAACATACTACAATGAGAGTGTTGCTGTTCCAAACAATTGCCCCTGGAATACCCTTACCCCCGCAGCCAGTCTTGACCCTTTGGAAAACGTGGTTGGGTGCTGTTAATTATTATGCAGAATATTACGGCAAAATAATGGAGGTAATTGATGCATTGGATAGCACAGACAGTTCCGCTGTTGCAGCTGTAAAAGCATTGCCTTCTGAACAGCTATTGGAAGATATTCTGTTCATTGATTCTAATTTTAAAATCGTGTCCAAAAGCATCACCCTGTTAGAATCGTTTAAACTACAACTCTCAGAAGCCCTTAATATAATGTATAACGTATCACAAACCGTTATCCAAAATAACAATTCACTAATTTCAGAAAAAATGAAATGTAAGTTGGGAAACATTATTGCTAAAAATTCTGCCTATTCACAACTTCGTATTATAAATGATGTGCTATCAGGTCACGACAAGACTTCTGAAGTTGGAGTACTAAAAAGTAGTGACTTTCCGTTCTTCAGATATGCACCTACTACATCGTATGATGTTGAACGTACATTTTCCCAATATACAAACTGTTTAAGTGACCATCGGAGGAGGTTCACTTTGCAGTCGCTCAAAATGTACGTAACTCTTCACTGCAATGCACATATTCAAGAATGATGTATCTTACATTAAATTTTAAGAGTTAATATATCTCACTATAAAATAATTGTGTATTTACATGTTTAGACATTACCTACTTCAATGATCATTCATTATATTTCTTGAATGCAGGATACAGGTTTTATTGTAACCGCAGTATACTGCTCAGTGTTTACATCAGAGGCACACTCCAGTCGTTGCTCGTCCCCTTCTTATACAGTCTATACTGCGTGCATAGTAAACCTTACGATTCTCGTGGCAATTCCACGAAGTCTAGTAATAACATTGCGGAATTGCTGGAAATGAAACTGCCGACTTTCTTGTCAAAAAAGGATCCAATTTAATTCAGAATACAAAACAAGCCTACCTTTTACATCCATCAAAAGACTAATTAAAAATAAATATAAAATCAAGCAAAACCAAGCACTACGTACCAAAGCCAAAGATAAAAATGGAGCATTTTAATAAAAAAAAATACAGAAATTATTCCAGAAATCCCACGTAAATCTCCAGTAGCAAAATTCAGACTGCTTACAGAACACGATTATTTGGCCAAACACTTGTAAAATAGGAATTTACACAAATCCAAATTTCCCTCTATGCAACAAAGAAGAAGAAATGACTGAAGATCATCTACAAACCTGTGAAGTTCTACCTGATGGATCCACCACAGAGAAATATTGGAGAGCAAGAACGCTAATGACTTCGTTGCCAAAGCCCGCATTAGATAACAACAACACATTTGTAATAAAATTGTAACTAAAAATGTTGTTATTAATCATGTATTTCTTAATTCATAATAGTGTGATTATTAAAATAACGTAGTAAAATCATATGGTTCCTATTAAACCTCATAATAGGCCAATATTAATGATTTCCTGTTAGTTGTGTACTTGGAGTGCGAACACAGATCTCACTGACGGGATAATCCATTCGTTGGTGGAACTTATAAGTGTTGTTGATGTTTTTTAATCCATGGTACGTCATTTAGACTGAGTACTAAATAAAAATTATATTATATTACATTCATTCCATTACGCCTGACAGAAGAAGTAAACATTGCCGGCAGAGGAGGATAGAAGTATAATTCCCATTCATCCAATACCAAAGGTCTCATTCCACGTTTTTCTTGAAGTTGGAAGGGAGTAGAACGCTTCAGACAGACCAATTTCAAGACAAGCGTGGAATGAGACCTCTGCCATTGGTTGAATAGCAATTATACTTCTCTCCTCCTCTGCTGACAATGTTTACATCTCCTGTCAGACATTATGGAACTAAATATAGTATCAGGTGTACAAATACTGATGTCTTCATCGCAGATTTAAATCAGGTGTAACACCAATTTTGGACATTGTAGTTACGTAGAGTATACAGGATGTTACTGATAACAATAACTTAAGTGTATATTACGAAATTATATCACCTTCGTGACACTATATAATTAACTAGAAATATTATTATTATTATTATTATTATTATTATTATTATTATTATTATTATTATTATTATTATTATACTACTTCATGTTAATTATTTTTGGATAGTATGTCCTCGTGGGTATGGCATATGAAAAATAAAATATTATCATATAGAGCTGGAGAAATAACTGTACACAATGAAATGATATATCCAAATCAATTCTCAGGTATTATGGGTTCAAGGGATGCTGGAGACATGTACATCCATGTAAATAACGAAAAATAATTTTTACAGGATCGGAATATCATCTCATTAAATTTCATTTGATGAAAAAGTGATAATGAGTAATCGTTCATATATTAATAAAATAACATGAATTAATATTTTAAAATTTAAGAGGATGAACATGGAAGCTGTCAGATATGCAGAATATAACAACGAAAACCAAGTGACTGCAATAAACAGTGATGAGTATGAAGAAGAATCTTCAAGTGCTACGAAGGACAAAGAATTTAACTCCATCTCTAGACCACTGTTTCCACAGGTAATATTCTGTGATGTTCGGGTAAAGGGGGATAAGTCATTTATTTGTGCAGAAGGAATTTTGTTCCCCAGATGAACGCATACGTTAAATTATGCAAGTGGGTGTGCAAAAATCAAAAGAATACTAACAGTTGATTTGTTTTATTTGTGTAGAAAATTATTTGCAATAAGGATCCGAAGTTTAATTTTCATTTATTTTCAAAATCATTTTCATGACTTATCTCCCTTTACCCAAACAACACAGAATTAATTATAATCATATATATTATATTAATAACCAGTATTAAGTAATATGGGCACTGCCAAAACCAATTTGTAATTACAATAGGCTAAATACGCAATAAAATACAACCATTATAAAAATAATAAATTTGTTTGTAAAGCTAAAAACTCATCATCACAATAGAATGGTTTAGTCTCTAACCAAGAATCCAAATTTCGAGAAACGTTATTAGCTTGTAATTGAGCAACATTTTGAGATAAGTAATTTATTTAACAAATTGATGCCTATAACATAGTAACTTTGCCTACATTTTACAAATCTACATTTAAAAACATCGATTTTGTGATAATATCTTGTGTTGAGCTTATGCATATCAGAGCTCAAGCCATGAGTACTGTATATTATTTATGATAACTATGTTTGATATAATTAGAAAAATATATTGCTATACAGAAGCAGTTAAAATATGTAACCTTTCAAAATATGATTTGCAGTGACTTCTGTTGGATATCTCAGCCATTATTCTTATAGCTTCCTTTCGTAAAATAAGAATTTCCTTAATATGACAACTGTTTTCTCGTATTAAAATATCATAACTAACAACAACAACATTATGAAGAGAAAAAAAGCACAATAAAATTGGAGTGTGCAGTTATTTATTTTTTTTTATTTTTTATTTTAGTAGGTTATTTTACGACGCTTTATCAATATCTCAGGTTATTTAGCGTCTGAATAATATGAAAGTGATAATGCCGGTGAAATGAGTCCGGGGTCCAGCACCGAAAGTTACCCAGCATTTGCTCATATTGGGTTGAGGGAAAATCCCGGAAAAAACCTCAACCAGGTAATTTTCCCCGACCAGGAATCAAACCCGGGCCACCTGGTTTCGCGGCTAGACGCGCTAAGTGCAGTTATTAGAACAGGTACTGTACAGGTACACATTTAATTAATTTTCTCAAAATATAATTAACCATAGATAATGATTTACATAAATATTTGATATGAAAGTCCCATGTTAAAATCTATGACAACAACAAATTCCACAATTTGGGACATCTGGCCGAAATCTACGGTTGACCACTAGGATCCAGAATACAAAGCAGATGTTAAATGAAAAATACAATATGATTGCAGAGAGAATACGGAACAATGATACATTTAAAAATAAAGTACAATTTGATTTCGGAGAAATATGAAATGAAAATACATTGAAGAGTAATGAAATGAAGTAAAAAAAAAATTACATAGTATTATACAAGTGATTGTGTAAAATGGATAATGAGCCCACGCCTGTGGAGTAACGGTCAGCGCGTCTGACCGCGAAACCAGGTGGCCCGGGTTCGAATCCCGGTCGGGGCGAGTTACCTGGTTGAGGTTTTTTCCGGGGTTTTCCCTCAACCCAATAGGAGCAAATGCTGGGTAACTTTCGGTGCTGGACCCCGGACTCATTTCACCGGCATTATCACCTTCATATCATTCAGACGCTAAATAACCTAGATGTTGATACAGCGTCGTAAAATAACCCAATAAAATAAAATAAAATAAAAAAATGGATAATGAATCTCTCAATACCACGAGACAAATTTTGTTAATGTCCTCATTAGAAAATTTAAGAGAAATGAGAATGGTTTTGGTTAACCTACTAATTTTAAAATTTAGACTACATTGTGGAGTAATTATATTTTGTAACTAAAAATTTCATTTTGAGTTCTATCGATATTAAAAAAAATATTTCAAGCCATTCAAATGCATGCATAAACTACCAACTTCTCTTGTAAGATACTGAATATTCCTATTGTTGTTAATATAGGTTGTATTATCAATATATAACTTTGTTTTCAAATCAATATTATAAGGTAAACTATTGATCATGATAAAAAAAAAGAAAATAGCCCAATCAATCACTCTTAATTGCACTTATGAGCATCCTTGGATGCTATAGACAATGTCAGTAACAGTTTACAGAGATTAATATATTATATACATCAGGGATGCATAACTGAGGAAGAGAGGGGTGCAAGCATGGTTAAAGAGTTTGTGGCCCGTCCACAAGGCAGGAGCCTTCAATGGCGTTAACAGTGACGTTTGGCAATCACACTGAATCACTGAATCCAACAGCTTTTTGTATAAAACTTTAATGTTTATAGCACACCCCAAGTATCTGAAGCTGTCCACTTGCTCTACTGCCTCATTTAGAATTCGCAAGTTTATCTTCTTTACTTTTCTTCTTATGACCATGGTCTTCGTCTTGTTTGCATTTATCTTCATCTTCTACTGCTCATAACTGTCATTTAGCTCCAGTAGCATATCCCTTAGTATCATCTCCTCTTCTGCTAACAACGCCGTATCATCAGCAAATCTTATGCACTTTATTCCTCTTCCTCCTATTATCATTTCTCAAACGTTCTGAAAACAGTTCTTCACTAAATCCTCCAAGTAGATGTTGAACAGTGTAGGTGATAAAGGGCATCCTTGTCGTACTCCTCTCCCTATTTCAAAACAAAGCATAATTATAAAAAAAAATCGTGAATAACACCCTGAGCCTAATAATGAAGATAGACATTTTCAAACTGCCGGAAACGAAAATTTCGCTTTTGATTTTATTTTCGCAGTCTGGCCCATAGCTGAACTCGTCATATCGACACAGAGCAAGTCTCTTCCTTTCTTCCTTCCTTCTCTCCTCTCCCATTCCCCTTTCCTTCTTTCTTTCTCTCTTCTTTCCTTCTTTCTTCCTTTCTTCTTTCTTGCTTCATTTCTTTCTTTCTTTCTTTCTTTCTTTCTTTCTTTCTTTCTTTCTTTCTTTCTTTCCTTCCATCTTTCTTTCAAATGATTATTACCAACTCATTGAGCCGTTGAGAGCAAAAGTGGTGTAAGTCAAAAATGGGTAATGAGGGTTAAAGTAAACATTCTGTAAAATACAGCGCAAAGTAGCAATTAATAATCAGTTTATTTAAACTATTAGTAGTCAGTGGATAGCACGAAGGACATATTAATTGCTGCTTTGCGCTCTATTTTACAGAATTTTTACTTTAAACCTCATTACACAATTTTGACTTACACCACTTCTGCTCTGAACGGCTCGTATGTTACGTGGAGTACTGTAAATCCTTTATTAAAATTAAATCCGTAGCGCGACAGCCTATGAAGGGCCAAGGCCTACCAGCGGCTGCTAGCTTCACGTCTCTTCCTTTCTTCTTTCCTTCTTCCTTTCTTTCTTTTCTCCTATCTTTCTTCCTTTCTCTCTTTCTTTCAAGTGATTATTACTGGGTCTAGGACGTTTCGTCACAAATGTTTCGTTACCGGCTAGTTTAGTCACTGGCAGTTCGTTACAATGAAAATTTGGTCACAATACCTGTTCGTCACAATGGTAAGCTGGTTACAATAATTGAGACCCGGAATCCAAGAGGGGCCCAAGTCCATTACATCTAACGTTTGGGAAATTGAAAAAAATGTTTGCTGTTGCTACAAAATGCCTCTGACTAATTATTTTTTGTTTCGTAAGTACATCTCCATTCTTTTCATATAACCATGGCAACAAGCTTCTACTAATTATTTTGCATGAGAAATAAATTTTGAAAGTGATTAACTATTGGGCCCCTCTTGGATTCTGAGTCTCAATTATTTTTTCGTAACATGTGACATGTTCGTTCATTACAACGACAACTTGATCACAATATGAATGCTACCAATATGAATGAATGAGTATTGCAATCTTAAAAAAATCTTATTATTAATTTTATTATGTTTTCAATATATAGTCAAAAATCTCTTGCTACGTTACGTCTAAGAGACCGTAACTAGCCCAATATATTATCGTTAACCTGTACTCCCCATAATTTTCAACAATTTTCTTAATTTTATTATCTAAGTCAACGTAAGTCTTATTTTTCTTGAGTGGAGATATGCCACTTGCCATTCTTTCTATATTCACGCTGATTTCTTCCAGGAGTGAAGGAGTGCCAGAAGATGATATAATAGTGAAGAGTGCGCTTTTATCATATAAAGGTGAAGTCGCCTATACCAAGCTTCACAGGTGTTTATTGTTCTTGGTAATTCCATTAAGGTCCTATCATAGCAGTTCCACATGTTCGGTGGGAAAAGGGGTTGTTGTCTCCCACGATGCGTCTTCGGCTTTTAATGATATTGTCTTCCGCATAGTCGAAAATTGGGAGCAGCTCTTCCTTAGCAAATGGTCAATGCAAGTGTCACATCTTCTACGGGAACAAATGTTAAAGCACTAAGGAAATGAGAATGAACTCGAAGTTCACTATTTCCGTCCCTCATGTAGTGTTCATTGATTCCTTCAAGCTGTATACGTCTCCAGAATGCTTAGGCAAGATGGAAGAGACATCTAGCAATCGTTGATTCAAGGAACGATACTCCAATGGCACTCAAAACTGCAGATTCGGAATCAACCGAAATAAAAGTCGGCATCAATATTTTACTAAATCAAGTGACAATTTTTCTTTCAGTTTTTCAAATATAATCCGTAATTCGTAAATTGTAACGAAGTTGTAATGTGTTACGAATCGTCCTAGTGACGAAAAATTTGTGGCGAATGATCCGGATCTCATTATTACTAATACTCATCTGTTACGTGGAGTACTGTAAATCCTTTATTAAAATTAAATCCGTAGCGCGACAGCCTATGAAGGGCCAAGGCCGAGCAGCCGGCTGCTAGATTCACGTCTATTCCTTCCTTCCTTTCCTCCTTCATCTTTTTATTTCTTTCTTCCTTCCTTCCCTTCTCTCCTTATTTTCTCCTTCCTTTCTTCTTTTCTCATCTCTTTCTTCTTTCCTCTTTTCTTTCTTTCTTTCTTTCTTTCCTTCTTTCTTTCTTTCTTTCTTTCTTTCTTTCTTTCTTTCCTTCTTTCAAGTGATTATTACTATTGATCTGTTACGTGGAGTACTGTAAATCTTTTATCAAAATCAAATCCTTAGTGCAACATCCTATAGAAGGAATCCATAATAGTACATATCTTTAAGAAGGGGGACAAGACTAACTGTAGTAACTTTCGAGGAATATCACTTTTGTTGACGTCGTACAAAATTTTGTCCAATATTCTTTTGAGAAGATTAACTCCATATGTAGATGA
Organism: Periplaneta americana; assembly: GCF_040183065.1. Classification (NCBI taxonomy): domain Eukaryota; kingdom Metazoa; phylum Arthropoda; class Insecta; order Blattodea; family Blattidae; genus Periplaneta; species Periplaneta americana. The sequence continues at coordinate 120,896,883 of NC_091127.1, forward strand.
AATTATTGCGGATCATCAGTGAGGTTTTAGGCGTAATAGATCAACTATTGACCAGATATTTTGTATTCGACAGATAATGGAGAAAAAATGGGAGTATAAGGGTACAGTGTATCAGTTATTCATAGATTTCAAAAAGGCATATGACTCGGTTAAGAGAGAAGTTTTATATGATATTCTTATTGAAATTGGCATTCCAAAGAAATTAGTTCGATTAATTAAAATCTGTCTCAGTGAAACGTACAGCACAGTTCGTATAGGTCAGTTTCTGTCAGATGCGTTTCCAATTCACTGTGCGCTAAAGCAAGGAGATGTACTATCGCTTTTACTTTTTAACTTTGCTCTAGAGTATGCCATTAGGAAAGTCCAGGATAACAGAGAGGGTTTGGAATTGAACGGGTTACATCAGCTGCTTGTCTATGCGGATGACGTGAATATGTTAGGAGAAAATCCACAAACGATTAGGAAAAACACGGGAATTTTACTGGAAGCAAGTAAAGCGATAGGTTTCGAAGTAAATCCCGAAAAGACAAAGTATATGATTATGTCTCGTGACGAGAATATTGTACGAAATGGAAATATAAAAATTGGAAATTTATCTTTTGAAGAGGTGGAGAAGTTCAAATGTCTTGGAGCAAACACTAACAAATATAAATGATACTCGGGAGGAAATTAAACACAGAATAAATATGGGAAATACCTGTTATTATTCGGTTGAGAAGCATTTATCATCCATTCTGTTGTCAAAAAATCTGAAAGTTAGAATTTATAAAACAATTATATTACCGGTTGTTCTTTATGGTTGTGAAACTTGGACTATCACTTTGAGAGAGGAACATAGGTTAAGGGTGTTTGAGAATAAGGTTCTTAGGAAAATATTTGGAGCTAAGAGGGATGAAGTTACAGGAGAATGGAGAAAGTTACATAACGCAGAACTACATGTATTGTATTCTGCACCTGACATAATTAGGAACATTAAATCCGGACGTTGGTAATGGGCAGTGCATGTAGCACGTATGGGCGAATCCAGAAATGCATATAGAGTGTTCGTTGGGAGGCCGGAGGGAAATAGACCTTTAAGGAGGCCGAGACTTAGATGGGAAGATAATATTAGAATGGATTTGAGAGAGGTGGGATATGATGATAGAGAATGGGTTAATCTTGCTCAGGATAGGGACCAATGGCGGGAGTATGTGAGGGCGGCAATGAACGTCCGGGTTCCTTAAATCCAGTAAGTAAGTAAGTAAGTAAGTAAGTGCAACATTCTATGAAGGGCCAAGCCGACCAGCCAGCTGCTAGCTTCACGTCCACATATCTCTGCAGAGATGAACAATAGTAGAAACAGAAAGGGAAGTGTCGTATGGGTAGCATGATAACTAATATCTATTTGCATTTATTCAATTCTTTTGCAATTTTGTAATTTCTAGTTTTCACTGTTCCGCCGTTGCATTAATGTGTGTGTACATCCAATGTCTAACCACTTCACTTGTGTCATTCAGGCTCAGCTTATTTCGGATAGGTGAGAGGACTGTGACCCATTATCAAGTTACACATCACCTCGGCGGACCACGCTATGCATGATTTGTATCTGAGTGGACAGTAATGTCGTGTACCCTAGTAAGTGTATGTGCAAGTGTTCGTGTAAGTGTAGTGTGGGAATTGGTGGGGGTTATGATGAAGATAAGGAAGGGACAAGGGGAAACCCAGTGTCGGTACGTAGCCTACTCCTGTCGAATAGCATCAAGGAGGACGCCAGACTTAACGTCCCCATCCGACGGACGAATCACTATAAACAGAGACATATGCCTTCTCTTCATATGCACTGTGGAGAGACTTGGGATTTAGCCCAGGCAAATTGGTGCACAATCTAGTGATTAGAAGCTGTGTACAAGAAAATTTCTGACCCCGCCGGAAATCGAACCCGGGCCGACTAGTCTGGAAGCAGGTTGAATAATGTACATTCCTTTCAATTTCTTGTAGTAAATTTCAATGTTATTGTGTTGATAGATCGTGATGATGGCATGTATAAACCTGGGTCTTGTGGTGTTCGGTATGGGTCTGAGTCACACCGCCGTGCTCATCCCTCGTCTGCAGGAAGAAAACAGCACCTTCACGTTCAACGACCAAGATATTGCGTCCATAGGTAAATGTTTAAATCTCCTCATATTATCCACGCTATGTATATTATTCTCTTAGGAATTGAAACCTGTTGAAAGGCCTACTCATGCTTTCTCCTATAAGCCTCAATCTTTCAGTCAATTTCTAACACATTCCTTAAGGCCCCCTGTTCCTATTATTTTCCTTACACAATTTCCATGTGACATTATTCGTGATTATTAAGCTTTATTTAAATAATATAAATTGATACGTTTATACTTGAGTCACATTTCTATATTTATGTTTATTCAGATCTGCATTCTTTTCAACTTTACTTTAGTCTCTTATATCTCTTTTCATGTCAAACACAAATATAACACGTCATGATATTTATATTTTTATATAGTTAATGCGATCCGAGCAAATAATAATGAACTATTTTTATGTTATTTAAATTTCGAAATTCCTCTGTTTTGGGGCCAATAGCATTATCCTCAAGTATGACTCAAACATATGAGTAACAACTATGTTCAACATATTCAAATGCTGCTCAAGCTACATAACTTGCAAGAAGCGCAAATTTCGATCCTATCATGCACAATAAAAACAAAAATTTAGAATCTTTCCATGTAACTGTGTTTTTTTTCTTTAAACGACCCCAGGGAAAACTACTTTCCGGACGGCCTCGTAATTGCGGTCGAGAGGCCAAAATTTGTATAAGCACTTCTTTTGACATCATTAATATGGCGGAAGGGAAAAAATAACTTTTTTATCTGCTCCCATCAGAATTTTTGCCTATGAGACAACACTTCCTATTCCGGAAACCAACTGGAAAAGATATTGTTACTTTGAGCTTTTAGGATTTTGTTTCATTAACATGTTCATAAGGTCCCGCGCCGTGGCGTCGTGATCTAAGGCATCCTGCCTAGGATTTGCGCTGGTTCGAGTCCTCATGTGGGAAGAAATTTTCTCTCGAAATTCAGCCAGTGTATGGGACCGGTGCCCACCCAGCATCGTGATGCACTTGGGTAGCTACGATAGGTAGCAAAATCCGGTTACGAAAGCCTGCTGTAACGGCTGGGAGGATTATCGTACTAATCACACGATACTTCAATTTTGGTTGGATGATCGTCCACCTCTGCTTAGGCATGTGGACGTGAGATCAGCAGCCGGGTGGTCGGTCATGGTCCTTTATGGGCTGTCGTGATTCGAATTGTTATTATTATTATTATTATTATTATTATTATTCTTATTATTATTATTATTATTATTATTATTATTATTATTATTATTATAAGCGTTTCAATTTATTCCTGTGTTGTTTAAGGAAAATGCACTAAAAGAGGAAAAAACAAAATAATGAAGTTGTGGAAAAATTCCAAACAATCATAATTATGCACTTAGACACCATATTTATGTGTCCAGTGCATAAAACCTCATTGTTTTACACAAAATTATTATGAATTTACTTAAAAATAATGGTGGCCATATATCCCTATATCCTATGGCCATCTCATCCACATATGTTGAGTGAGATGGCCAGTGGCCTATTATATTTCAAACGTGTTTTTTTTATTACATCAGTGAATTCTATGCGTCCTGAGGCACTGTAGTGGTGAAATATTACCTTGAAGGAACATATTTGATTTTTTTCGTATTTCTCTACCAATCGGTTATCCTGTTCTAAGTGATTTAGAAAACTATGGCCATCTAATCCGGAAATACCCTAACTCGGCGCGAAAAGGTTCGGACGAAAAGTCTAGTGGTGAAAAAGACAATGGCGAATGCTGTCGCGGGCGAAAAAAACTGCGTGAAACGTATATGAATTATATCAATAGAGATACCTAGGAGAAATACAAATTGACTGTCGAGAACTTACAACCACGTTTTGGTACTTATAAGTCTAATCCCGGAAGTAATTCGTTAACGTGATCCGATGTTAACCGAAGTTCATCATTAATCTTTGACAGATAAGGATATTCCTGATCTATCTATTTGGCATCTCTATTGTAAACTGAAATTTCACCCTTCAGGTCTCAGTCACATTATCCTTTCCTACTCAGATCCTCTTCATTTTACTGTCTCAATTGGTTAAGTCCTGCAGAACTGTAGCTCCTGAGAGCGACTGCTTTCCTCCCCTTTCTTACCCCACCCACCTTTTCTACCTGTGATTCCGGCACATCCGGCGACGCTGATATAACCTCTGCAGTTGCGAGCGTCGTTAATTAAACATAACATTTAACATTTTTCTACCTGTGCGGTCATGGCGTTCTAGTTACGCTCGGCTGCATCTACATTCATTATCGCGGCGGAAGTCGATCATTCCCAATAGAAGTGGAGTGAGGCTGACGTCATATTTCCCCTACTTGCGAGTTCTGCAGGCCTAGGTTAATTGGTCACTATGTGGAAGGTCTCCCGTCTGCTGAAGGAATAAGAAAGTAACATATTTTCGTACTAATTTGGAGCTTTACATTTGGTCATAATATTACAAAGTTTGTTACAATTTGGAAACAAAATTTACTGACACAGACAAACTGAAATTAAAATTGCATTAAGTCTTATTTTCCATTTGCGGAAAAATGAAAAATTAATTTTATGTATTGCAGTGAGCGTCTATTCCATCATCTCTCCTCTCGGGTTCCTGTTCGGCGGCATCGTCACAGACTTATGGGGACGAAAAAGGACGATCATGTTGGGACACGTGGTGTACATCGTAGGTTGGATCACAATCGCTGCGGCCCAGAGCACCAGAACCATATTGGCCGGCAGAATAATCGAGGGCATCGCAAAGGGCCTCATCGTCATAACTTCAATTGTAATAATTTTATAATAGGATAGATCAGGGTAATTGTAAATACGTTTCACTGATTTCAAATATATTTCAACATTACACAACCCTCAGTAACGGTAAGCATGACAAAGAAACATTGTGTTATTTTTAGATCTTTCTTTTCCCTGAAAATGGATTTAATATAATAAGGTTGACTTTTTTCATCTCTTAATTGCTAGTTTACATTTACCCCTTTGAGAGGGGGTAATAAACACTAATTTTTGCACGGGCTATCAGACACTGAACATTTTTTGTTCTGTTTCAGAAGAAAGAGCTGTACTCCTTCCAGCTCCAATTTTGGTCACTGATACATTTCGTCCCTTTAACCCAGGCCTGCACAAACAGCGCTCAACGAGCGCGCGCGCTCCTTTCGAGCGGGAGAGCGGTGTTTACCGCTCGCCGAAACGGAGAGGAAGATACGTCAGAATGACATAGACTTGCTATAGGTAGAGAAAAGGGAAACGACCACTCAGTTATCTAATGGAGTGCAGTGTGTAGGCATATTCTCAGTAACTGTTTCACGTTGCTTACCTACTGCTACAGTACAGTGTGGAGGAATCTAAAAGACGGAACATAACATTTAACGATTTACAGCTCGAACTTATTTTTTTTATTTTATTGGGTTATTTTATGACGCTCTATCAACATCTAGGTTATTTAGCCTCTGAATGAAATGAAGGTGATAATGCCGGTGAAATGAGTCCGGGGTCCAGCACCGAAAGTTACCCCGCATTTGCTCGTATTGGGTTGAGGGAAAACCCCGGAAAAAACTCAACCAGGTAACTTGTCCCGACCGGGATTCGAACCCGGGCCACCTGGTTTCGCGGCCAGACGCGCTGACCGTTACTCCACAGGTGTGGACTTCGAACTTATTGATCTTCAATGTGATCTAAGGGGTAAAGATCGTTTGGATAATACTACTAGCCTGGTTGAGTTTTACAAGACTAAACATTAGCAATAATATCCACGACTACACAGGCTGGCTGTGAAAATAATTGCTAAGTTTGGTTCAACATTTATATTTGAAGAGTCCACTGCAAGAATGATGGATGTCACTTTCTTGTCGAAAATGAATCAAGACTGGCAATGCATAGCTTAAGACATATAGAATGTACGTAGAGAGTTATATGGCATTAACACTGATAGTCATTGTCCAGTAATGATCGCAAAATCACAGTTAAGCTTTGAGCGCTAAGCATTTCAAACTTTCAATTGCTTCTTCTGCAAAATGTATTCCAAATGACATCCATCATTCTTGCAGTGGACTCTTCATTTGTGAGCAACTGTTTTCTATAATCAACTTTAATAAAGGCAGACATCGAACATCTGTAACTGATGTTTCATTATGATCAGTAGGCTACTGTTCCTTTCAGCTGCCAACAGCATAAAACCTCGTTTTGATGTACTGATAAATAAAAGTCTAACAAAATGATATTGTGCATTTAAGTAGCTATAGAATTTCTATTACTTCTGTAAAATAAATATTTCTTTATTAATTAATAATAGTCCAAGATAGTTTTGCAAACACTGAACGGGAATTCATTTCATAAGCATTCGTAATAGTACTTCCTTTTGTGTTTATTCTGTACGAGATCCACCCCTTCTTCCAGTCCACCCTTATAGAGAGCGTAGCTAACATCTGCATTCCGCTCATGAGCTGTGAGCCGGCTCGGAGAGCGCAAACCTTGTGCAGGCCTGCTTTAACCTATGATATATGATGATATAGGAACTCAGTACCTCTCCTGAGCTTCACGATAACTGTAGTTACTATTTTTCACATCTATGACAACCCTCTCTAAATCCTCTACAGTGTAGTTCGGTGGGGGTCTCTTTGATTATTGAAAAGTACAAAAATATAACCGTAGTAAAACATCTTTACAATTTCCTCCAGGCAATTAAAACTATGGGGCAAATGTAAACACGTCATAATTTAATGAACTGAGGTTATGGGAGATCTCAAAACCATTGTAATAAATGTTAACTACTGTACATTACTCATAAAAACAACATATTCTTAAAAAATAGCACTGTACGTTTACTTACAATGCCAAAAATGAAGGTGAAGCAAAATTCTTTCTCAAGTTTTTTTTGTAAACTCTTACAAAACATACGTTCAGAATTAAGCAGTTACTTCTATTTGGCGCCAAACTGCTTTGTAGGTTAGCCAACATGTTAATTTAAATATTACCACGAATTAAAATTTTTATATTGACAGTTTTGTATATCTCACAGCATTTGTTTACAATTTCCCCTTTTTACAATTACCCTTATCTACCCTATTATGTTTTGTAGGCTGTGGTAAGATTTTATAATCCCTCATTTAACCATATATAAAAATCATATAAATGATAGCGTGGTCCAACATGATATTTTGAGATACAGAACCAATGATAGAAGATAGCTCCCCCAAGGGTTTGCAATTCTGCAGACGCGGTCAAATTAGAGTAACTAAATGCGACGCATGTTATAAGGTGTTCCAATCGATAGCTTCCAGAGAGAAGATAATAATACTAATAATAATAATAATAATAATAATAATAATAATAATAATTGCTATCGAGCATGGCACCACTAGAGCCATCTTGATGTATCGAGTATCTGTACTTCTATCTAACTTCCATTTTACAATAAGATTCTGCAAAACTGTGAATTATACCTAAAAGTCACAACCATTACATAATCTTCAAACCTATTTTTGTATTTTTTTTTCCACAATACTCGTCAACATCTTGGAAGAGTTGCTAGGTAAACCTAGGTTTCATCTCCTCATCATTATCATTATCATCATCATCATCATCATCTTATCAGGGATTAGTCTTCTCAGACTACTCCGTTTTCAAAAGTTTAAAAACTAGTCTCTCTATCTTTTCCGCCCTCTGTCGCGCTTCCCTACAGTTCTGTATTCGTATTTATTTACTAATTTTTATTTATTTATGCAATTTATTATTATTTTATTATTATTATTATTACTATTATCATTTATTTACTTTTATTTTTATTTACTTATTTATTATTATTTTTATTTATTTATTCATACATTCATTCAATTTACTTATTTATTTATTTATTTATTTATTTATTTATTTATTTATTTATTTATTTATTTATTTATTTACTCATTTCTTTATATATATATATTCGGGTGTAGTTAAGCCCATCATACCTTCTCTTCCATACCACCAGAAATATAAGTACCAGAGTCCTGCATTGGAGTTAAATCGCTCGCTTGAACTCGGTCGAGTGTCGCACCCTCGAGTGAGATAAAATTGGTCGTGATAGGCTCGTAATAAATAGAAGCACAGTACAAGATCATCTCACCGACATGTCTTATCTTGTATGGAAGGCGACAGATAAGATACACATATGTTTTAGTCACACGGTAAAAATAAGGCTTTATTTTCTGCGTTTATGACAAACGTTTAATGGAACGTACCAAAACAGGAACATGAAGTTATAAATAAAATAGTATGAAAAACTTCGATATACAGTTATTATTTCTAATTAATAATTATTCAATATTTGGTTTACCCCATATATACTATGATAGGTCCATACATAGTGTTCCGCCTATATACTGCGACAATGTAGAAACGTTTTACAAAATATTATTGATATAGCAGTAGATTAATAACAATATTAGTACATAGATAACGTCACAGAAAATATAATAAAACGAATAATCATGCTGCACAACTGTTACAGACGCAAAGATTGATACACGAATTATTATTATTATTATTATTATTATTATTATTATTATTATTATTATTATTATTATTATTATTGTAATTATTATTTTACTAGAAAACTTGACACAGTTTTTGCACTATCGTGATTGTGTTCTCCGTTTATAATAATAACATTTACATCCAATAACATCTATCAGATGTGGCAAAAACAAAATCACTCCTGTGTGGAAAAAAAAAAAAAACATTTAGAGCTGAGACGAGATGTTATGGCACCAATCTGCGCTAAGTTTTAAATTGCCGGCCAGCAGGGTAGAGGAGTGGGGGTTGTTTGGGTTACGGTTCTCAAGCTCAGAGCGGCAGGCATATCCGTTTCATCTCTTTCTAAAAACATTCGCCTTAGCTCAGTATCACCACTTTCCTACTCAAGAGTCCGAAGGTGCCTAATGAAATTACGCCCGCTATTCCATCTTAATATTCTCATTCTCCGTCCGAATCAGACTGATCTGTGCTGGAATCAGATGTCCCTAAGTTTATGGAAATGTTCTCCAAAATACTGTCCATCACGTGCTCACTTTCAATGTATCTGTTCTCTACTTTCTTCACATAATCATACACTGATATCCATTTTTGGAAGAAGCGATTGCAGAGTCGGTCTCTGCTTATGTGTAGCGTAGAAATTATAGATGAGACTTCTTAGGACTTCCTCATCAAAACTGTCTACAGCTGCAACAATCTTCTTCTTCGGCTGTGATTTTTCCGGACTGGAGAAAGAATTTGCTGTTCCTGCCTCAATATTTTTCCCTTCTTTCTTGATTCTTGCCAAATTTCGCTTTGAAATACCAGTGGAAGCCAGTACTCTTGCACACACACTTTTCAATGGAATTGGTATTCCATTTACAACCTCTTCTGACATGAATTTCCATACATTGTATGCTATTTTATGTCCTTGACTATGAACTACTCTATGATTTCACACCTTAGACAATGCCATAATGAGGGAGCTCAGAAGGACAATGTTTTCAGTATTAGCAATAGCGGTAGTAGCAGAACGATCTGAACACTCGGAATGCTAGTAACCAACTGACCCAACACCCCTCCAGTTGAGTGTGAGGGCGAGTCCAAGCAAACGAACTAAAATGAGTCTCTCGCGCTGGTGCCATAACTTCTCGTCCGGGCTCTACCTACATTTATACTACATTTTAAAGCAAGTTTTGTAGTTGTACTATGGAGAGGTTAGTTAAACACTGAAAAGATTTGAAATGATAAACATCTATGATGTTACTACACAGTTCATCACTGTAACAAGAACGAATGTCTAACGCTCGGCTTATACCGTTCGAGGATTTATCGCTCGTGACAATTTTACCCATCATGCATGTGCGCTACCTATCGGATTATGCTATGAACTACTTGGCGCTCGAGCGAAAACGTCCGATGCAGACCTCTGATAAGTACAATAATAGAATTAAAAAGAAAATTACACTATAAACAAAGTGAAGCCACATAAAAATATACACAGGTTGCACTCACACAAACTTTAGACGAGTAGTATAGTCATTTTGGAATTCTATCATTGTATATTCGTCTCAAATGCTACATCTATTTCTGTTGATATTTTTAGTATATCCTCTACAAGACTGTAAATATTTAGCCTTTGCCTCATGCCTTCATTTTTTATTTGATCAGCCCTTGAATAGGTTTCATCTCACTTTATTATTTTCAAAATAGTATCTAGATAAATAAGAATAAGAGGAGATAGTTTTCGTAGTATGGAAGAACTGACTGACGTTGCCCGAAAAATTGAAATAATACCTGTCAGGAATCTTTTACAAAACTGAAATGGCGAAGTTCAGAGGGGAGATGACAAAACCAAATATATTCATAGGTATATCAGTTTCGTAATTTTTTTCAATAAAACAATACTCTAAATATGTTATAAAGTGATCTTAACACATGACATTACCCTATACATCTACACGAGATATTTTGACCTCAATTCCTTCGCAAGATGTCACGATGTCAAGAAAATAAGAACTAATATCTATCACAAACATTAGGCTAAAATATACAGGGACATAATTTTGTTTTTACTTCAATTTTTATTGTACGTGAGTTTTTGAATGTACTTCACTCCCACCCCTTCTACTAATGAAGTTCAACCGTCCTCCACACAGATCCAACACAGCATATACAGTCATAGTAGCCTTACGGTCATAGTAAACAGTACGTTCCAAAATATGTTCGCGTTTTCAAGTGAAGAAAGAGCTTTCAATAGTGCATCATTTTCCATTTGCCTACGTCGCATCCCGGTTTCCCTCGCCTCTCTGTAAATGCTAGTGGCTGGGCTGTCTTAGCTCTTTTCTGAGAACATTAATTTCTGTTTGGAATTGGACGTCTACGTAATATTATACCCATACAATTGTTTAAAATAACTTTAAAAAGGGCCTCGTTAAGTAATTAACTGTCACGTGATTTCCTCCCTTTCTACGACGCTGCGACGTAACCACTTGGACGGACAATAGATAGCATGTCTGAGTAATTTTATCTTTTCGGATCGGGCAGAAGTGAAGATTGAATTTACAGTACGTAAGGTCTCTTTTATAGAGTAGGTACAGAATTATTTCAACATGAGTTATTGATACCTGGTAATTGGAATTACGTAGACTCCAATAGTCTATAGTGCGATAATATGCACAAAAGAACTGAAACCTCTATCGAAATGAACGGCCACCATTTTTAAAAATGTGTTTAAATATCCATATTATGATTCTTTTTAAATTTAACTTCTTTCTCTATAGTTTACGCTAATGTGCTGTAGATAGTATAATATACACTGCATAATGAATACGTCCGAATGGAAAGCTCAGTTCGTGAGTAAAAACACTCATTGTTAATACTGTAGTGTATTTTGATTAAACAAAAACCTAATGAAAATGATCAAACTCAAAATCGCGATATTTCCTAGTTTATGTAAATGGATGAACTACTTTTCTTCCCTCTTATACCTAGTAAAGTGATTTGTTTGTATATTACGCCAGTATCATCGAACTCCAGTCGTGGAAGGGAGTAGCAAACGGTGTTTCCGGTTCTTAATCGTTGATTAATATTAGAAATGTTAGTAAAAATAAAACGATGTCCCTGTAGTAAAGGACTCGTAGTTACTGCAACGTTCAGATGGCAGTGACAGCTTATGCATTTAATCGTATATTGAAATAGCTGTAATGAAAAACAAACAACAAGATAATTGAGTAAAACTAGCCCATGTTCCAGATTCCTATAGCTGTTAGAGATGTTAAGTTGTTTCCCCACAGGTTTACCCGGATGAGATGTCCGACCCGAAACTGAGGGGTGTATTCGCCAACTCCATGAAGATTTCCACGCTATTGGGCATTCTACTGATATTGGTTCTGGGCACGTTCTTACACTGGCGGACGGCCAGCGCAGTCCCCTTATGTGGTGACATACTCGCTCTCGTGGGCTTCCTGCTCTATATTCCTGAGACACCGTCCTGGCTCATCGGAAAAGGTCGTCTCAGGGATGCGCATGCGTCTCTTACTAAGATGTGGGGACCAGGACGCGAAACACAAGTATGTAGAGATCCTCAAACATGGCTTATTATAATTATGTATCCATTTTATTCATTAGAAGAAACTGTCATAATTATAAACAATAATTTATCTAATTATTGCTTTTTAAAAATTACAAAAAAATGTATCGCTAAGTTACAGAAATATATAGCCCAGGCATGCTCACAAGCAAACGGTAGGGGAAGTATCTGGTGCCCCCAACCCCTCTTATACGTATCAAACAGCGTATTCCGAATCTCACCGGACCGGTGGACAACAATAACGTCACGCTGCAGTGAAATAGGATCAAAACTGCTGGAAGGTTCGATGGCTGTCATGGCGACTGTATAAGTTGTTGTCTGTGCTACGCTAGCAAAATTTTGCGAAATTTCCGTACTGCCATCTCGTTCAAAGAAAAGAAAACATAAACAATTTATTTCTTGAACCGGCAGTAATAACTGGTCCGTTGACATGTTCGCTCATAAGCCATTAACATACTGTTTTTACGTTGTGCTCATTACAAACAATACAGCAGAACTAAAGCAGAACAGAACACACCGCCATGACACAACAATGCACGATGTCATTCGTCTGATAATTCCCGCCCTATACAAGAACCAATCAGATACACTGATGGCGGCTGATGGAGACTGTCACCACCTCTGCAAGCTGATGGCACCGGTGCGACACCGGTGGAGCATCAGTGACGCCATCGGTGAAATTCGGAGCATCGTGATGCCATCAGATTGCTCAGCGCTGAGATTCGGAATACGCTCAAAGCAACCGCTTACTACTTGAACGAGACGACATAGCTATCAGTGGCGGAACTTTAGCTATAGGTTTAACATGCACAATTTTTCTTTTAAGGAACATAAGTATAAATAACTTCAAGACAAGAAATAATATTTTTAATCTTTCAAACTCAAACAGATGGTGTCCCAGTTAGATAACGAGGTAAGTCTATATACCGAAAATGAACTGCTTTTTTTCTCTTGTAATTAACTGTTTCAAATTGTCTAAGTTAAATCGGTTTATAATATAAGTTAATCTTCCTAACACTCACTGGAACATAGATGCCACTTTTTCATATTTATAAGTTTGTTTATGTTAGGTTCACATATTGATAAGGAAAGACGGAGAAGACAAGATGAAAATATTTTCAGTATTTTGTAGTTGGGTTTCAATATCGCCTGCCATTTTTTTTACTCTCCTTGTGACTACATCGAGATACAGATATATTTTCAAATGACTTTAATTTTTCGGGGCAAATTTCTTTCGCTGCAACAATGAGACACTTCTTAATAAACTCGCCCTCAGACAACGGTTTCACATGTTTGGCAATTAGCTCCGATATACGGTAACTAGCTCTGGGAATGTTTTCCATCGGTACTGTTTCGGAACAAGTGACAGCATTCTCAGATTTCAGATCTTCTAGCTTCGCTGTCCTCACTGCTCCTAAAGGAAATATTATTATTATTATTATTATTATTATTATTATTATTATTATTATTATTATTATTATATGTTATTATTAAGTACATTTATAGCTATTATTATCGCCACTAAGTCATCAGTGTTCGATTTAAGACGTAACATTAACAATAGCAGTAGAAAAAACAACAGTTTTGCGGAGTATACTAATTATCAACAGTAATCTCACTAGACGTTTTGATTTATCTAGAGAAAATCAAAACTCGAGTCGGATTTAATTGACTATTACACGATTAGAAGAAAGTATATAAAGATTAGAAGTAACGAAGTACTCCAATACAATAAAATATTAATTGACTTACGAAAATAGGCCTACAACTGTCTTCAAATGTATTATTGTACCATCTCAAGATTACAAATATTACGCTAGATGCATGCTAGATGGCAGTAGTGAGCAATGCCTTCCAAGAGGTCTATATATATATATATATATATATATATATATATATATATATATTATAAGTCCTCTTGATGCCTTCTCGTCGAGAAAGTTCTCTATCTATTATACACAATGGCAATGTTACTAGTCAAGAGGCTTTGTTGATTCAGTTTCATTTTTATTAAAATGCAACATTCCACTTCAATTATCCGAATCCCAGTAAACAACGTCACTTGACAGATGATTTTCAATAAATCTTAATATTAAACAATCTCTGATAATATCCATAATATCATAGAGCAGAAGCTATAACATAACCTAACTAATATACACAAGTGTTAGAAAAGTTTTAATTAACGACGATGACATAAAAAATAAACATGAATAAATTTAAAAGGAATAATTATTGAATGTACAATTTTCAAATTTGAATGTGGTTGGTGGTTCAATTGATGTTATATTGGACGTGTGTGTAATAGAAGTGGAACTCGTTGATTTAGGTCTACATGGTGTATTCAACTTATTCAGAATTTCCGAATGAATAATTTTAAAAGGAATAATTATTGAATGTACAATTTTCAAATTTGAATGTGGTTGGTGGTTCAATTGATGTTATATTGGACGTGTGCGTAATAGAAGTGGAGCTCGTTGATTTAGGCCTACATGGTGTATTCAACTTATTCAGGATTTCCGAATGGTGCACTTCATTTATTTGTAAATCGGATTTCAGAAGATGCATAGGTATGATCAGTGATTTTTATTAATTATTGTTCTTGAATGCCAATGCGAGTCATATTTGAAACTGCTGTGCATCGACTGGAGTGGTTTGTAATTATATATATATATATATATTTTTTTTTTTTTTTGCCGTCCAGACCAGCGCAGTTTCAAATGTTGGCAAACAAAGAAACAAATGCTAGGGACGCGATAAAATTAAACAAATGCTAGGGACGCGATAAAATTAAACAAATGCTAGGGACGCGATAAAATTGTGCGATAAGCAGCCACGATTGGTTGAAATACGTCCTTTCGTATCGTTTTATTGGTCAAAAGTAGTATGACGTAGTAAGAGTGTAATAGTCATAGTAAACTGATAAATTACAATAATATTAATAACATTCAGAGATAATAAGTTACTAAGGATAATATAACTACACTTACCAGAGAAAACGTGACAAACGTAATCATGATCATTAATTAATGTCTTACATATTACAGTCCATTCACTGCCTTTTCAGCTTCAAGTAAGGGTACGAACAAGGTGCGTAAGAGATGGAAGGGGGTTATGTACTAGGAGGTTCGTTCCATAAAGGTGCGTACACACTTGGCGAACGAACAACGAACGAATGATGAAGCAAAACTTCGTTGTTCGTTCGCTGTTTGGAACAGCGTACAAATCATCAGCAAATGGTCAGAAAACATTCACGTTGGCATATTATCCGCAATAAAGGCAGACGAAAATATAATTATAGCAAGTGCAGCCGTTGTTATTATAGGCAGTTTAACAAAAAGAAAGTTAAAAACCAAAAGGTGATGGTGGCAGACGCCACTCTACGAAAGTCGCAATCAATATAGAGGCACTGACTTACTTAATGATTCACGTCGAATGGAATCGGGACAGTTTCACAACTTCTGTCGCATTTCAGAAACAGATTTCGAAATATTACTTTGCAAAATGGGACCAAAATTTTCCAAGAAAGACACAGGCTGGCGAGAAGCAATACCTATTCAGGAAAGGCTAGCATTAACACTTCGATATCTTGCTACAGGAGATTCGTATACAAGTTTAATGTATTTATTCAAAATGTCGCAACAGCTGATTACCAGGATTGTTCTAGAAGTATGTACAGCTGTAATAGAGGAACTGGAAGATTTTATTAAGGTACGACTGCAAGACAGGGGAAAGTTACAATATAGGCTACGTATACCTCACTGATAATAATTATCTTAAAATACTAAAAAGAGAGATTTGTCTGTGTTTGTCGAATGCGCATCATGCTTAGGAAAAGGCACTTTTCAGTGCTAATAATTATTTTGTGTGCACAAGGTTGGAATTTTGTTTTTTTTTTTATGGGTTTGAATTTGTCCAAAGGAACGACATATAGGCCCTATTTATACGCGAACCAAGTTCCACTTCATCACTCCTCATTCCAGATTTTTGTGGACTTCTGTCTTTCCCTCCGGAATGATGTCTGTAGGGATTCAAATTTCTTTTTGACTTTTGCTCCCTACATTAAACAACAAATATGCATCCACTGAAAATAAATAAACAAAAATAATTTTCAAATTTTGCACGTGTTTGACTCGCCTACCTTGCAGCTGAACATCTTTCTAATAGCTTCCCAAACATCATGTTTTCTTACTTTATTTGTGGTAAGTAGGATGCTTGGGATTCCATAACATTTCCTGCTCCCTATATGCATTAATAAGATTTATAACAGCGTCTTCCGTCCACTTCAGTTTCGACATCCTGTTAACGAAATTGAACTAAGCGCTGCGTTCTGCTACGAACTACAAGCTAGTGGCAAATCCCGTCCACAACGAATACCAACTTTCTTTGATGTACCGACAAGCGACGGATCAGTTCCCAAGGTAAACCAAAGGATCGGTTTGCCTTTGCTGCGACGTACACACGTACCGATTTCAATCATCGAATGCATTCGTTTGTTGTTCGTTCGCTAAGTGTGTACGCACTTTAACAAGAGCACAGTAGTAAACAGAGCAGGCGGCGTTGCGACGTGCAGTCTTGTGGTGATACTCAGTGAGTCAGTGCACAAGGCGAAGTGGGTGGGAAGACCCGTCAATTGACATAGTTGTAAATAATAGTAGCGAGTGCCAATCAAATGCGTCCCCCATAGGTAGGGGAGAGCCTGTTCAGAAACAAGCTGCGTATATTATTCAAAATGTCTTCGCATATTTTTAAAATGCTGGAAATAAATCACCACTAACAGAGACAGTTAATGCGACAGGAGTACCAATATCGACAGTGTAAAGAATAATTTCACTAGACTTCTCAGGCTTCAAAACCCCGACAAAGAAATACCGGGTGTGTAAAAAAACTGTCCAACATAGACGATTTCGATCGTGATTTGATTCGGTCAACCGTATACCAACTTTATGAACAACAGACAGCGCCTACCATTGATAACATTCTTTCTGCTGTGAGAATGAAAACAAACGACACGGGATATGAATTTCCGTATGGCAGAACAACGCTACATAAAATTCTACGATCTATGGGTATTAAATTCAAGGCACAGAACAAACGAATACCTGAAATGGAATCCCGAAAAATACAAATATGGGGTTCCGAGTACCTAACTAAAATTGAGTATTATGGACAGAAAGGGTATCAAGATCTGTACTTAGATGAGACATGATACGATACGCATACTGGTATATTTCGTCGATGGACTGATGGTACTAATTCGTGTGACGCAATATTTTCTACCGGGAAGGGGGAAAGACTTTTTATTTTGCACATTGGAGAAGGGAAGGATTCGAATATATTATTTGTAATGGAATTGGTAATTCAATGTCCTGTAGGCATATCTGTATCCATCCATACATACATAAATTGTAACACTACTCCCATAAACATGTTTGAATTAAGTGTTATATACATACTAGGTTCAAAAAGTTCCCGGAATTTGCTAGTATCATAGAAACAATGTACCTTAAACACTATTCTACAGCATTCCCTTCAAAATAGTTGCCTTCCGCAACAACACACTTTTGCCAACGCGTGTAGAGTTCTGGAAGCAGGCCTGGAAGCCATTTTGTGAAACCCGTCTTAGTGTTCTCGTCGCGTTTGCGATAACCTCTTCAGCATTGAATCTCCGTCCTTTCAGATGACTTTTCAGACGGGGAAACAGAAAGTAATCAGGTGGTGAGAGATCAGGAGAGTATGGTGGGAGATCCAAAGCAGTTATGTTGTGCCTGGCAAGAAAATTCTTTACAATAATTGCGCGATGAGCAGGTGCATTGTCATACATAAGGAACCAGTTATTTTCTACCCACTTTTCTGGACGTTTCCTTCTCACTGCGTCCCGGAGGCGACGGAGGATTTCTATGTACAATTATCTCGTTACAGTACGACCTTCTGGAATGAACTCATGGTGGATGAGACCCTGAGAGTCGAAGAAAACTTCCAACATAACTTTGCCTTCGGAAGTGTCCCTAGGAAATTTTTGTTTCCGAGGAGATGTTTTCGATTTCCACTCAGATGACTGTCGTTTAGGGACTGGGTCGTACAAGTAGCACCAAGTTTCATCACCAGCAATAATTTTGTTTAAGAAATCACCATCTTCATCAGCCATACTGATCATATCCCCAGCAAGAGTCATTCTTGTTTCTTTCTGTTCTGCCGACAACATTTTCGGAACTAACTTCTGAGACACGTAATGCATGTTGAGATGCTTGTGAAGAACATTGTGTACACTTCCGATTCATATTGCGATCTCTGCTGCTATTTCTTTTATGGTTTTACGTCGGTCGTCCCTCACAACATTAAGCACACGCTGAGCGATTGCTTCATTTGTTGTAGTTGTTGGTCGCCGCTGCGTACGTCATCTTTGATGCTATCGCGGCCACCAGAAAAGCGTATATGCCAGGTATACACTTGAGTTTTTTTCATTGCTGCTTCGCTATATGCTTCTTCCAACAATCTTAATGTCTCTGCAGGAGTTTTGTGTAACAAAACACAGAACTTGATGTTTGTACGTTGCTCTGTGGACATAATCACAAAATGTGACGAACAAACAAAGTACTATGATAAACAATTACCTACAACTCAAAACCAAACCAACAACCGCCATTATCAACAAACTTTAAGGAAATGACATCATGAATGTTACCAACAAAACAAATGTATAATATCCCTTGTTATATATTAATACGAAAAATGGTAGTAAAATTCCGGGAACTTTTTGAACCCAGTAGTATATGTTAATATCTAATGATGAAAGACGTTCACAATAATTATTTAAATTGACTTGATACATTTTACAGTAATAATCCTACACTAGTATTTAACAAACAAACAAACACATATTATAAGTATAGAAAATGGACACGGAATTACGGACAAAATGGTGGCAATAAACCAGTGAGTGAAACAGGGTTGCCCATTGTCATCAGAAATTTTTAATGTATATATAGACGCAGTCATTGAAGAATGGCAAAGTATTTTAAGAGAACATTTTATAGTCGGCAAAGAGAGCATAGACACTCTTTTGTTTGCCGATGATCAAGTGATTTTCAGTAATTCAGAGACGGTTTGCAAATAGCAACAAATAAGTTATTAAAAGTTATTAAAGATTATAATCTTAAAATATCCTTAACAAAAACTAAAGCCATGGGCTTTCTGGGGACTAGGCATCTAAGGACCAAAATAGTAATAGAGGATAAAATAATTGAGCAGGTGAGTAGTTTCACTTATTTGGGTTGCGAAAATAACGATGTTAGCAACAAAATAATTAAATTCCAGAGAATGTGCGGTGCAATAAAAAGAACTTTATCCCGGAAAACACTAAAAGAGACCCAACTAAAATTCTATAAAGTAATGGCAGTCCCTGTTCTTATGTATGGCAGTGAAAACTGGACATTGGCTCGATCAGAAAGAAGAAGGATAGAAGCTGCAGAGATGAGAATTTTGAGATCAGTGGCAGATTACACTCTATTGGAACAGAACAGAAGCACAGACATAAGGACGGAACTGGGAATTTTCAACTTAAACGACAGATTAGCAAGACAAAAGAAAAACTGGAAAGAACATATATTAAGGATGAATGAAGACAGATTCCCAAAAATAATACTGAACTACAGACTAATTAGTGATTGATAAACAAATTTGATGTATTTTACATTCAAGAAATATTCTCCCTCTTTTAGTTTGTTGATCTTATCCATACATGCTTTCTACATCTCATCTCTGAGTTTTCGGGTACCTCTCCGTTGCTTTCTTGTTCTCTTGTCAGAACTTTCTGGTACAATATTCGTCCCTAAACAATTATTTTCCTCGCATGCTTCATTTTTATCAGAGGACACAAAGGCATTTAGGCTAGTGATATCGATGATTTCTTGAAGCTCTGTAAATGTGTCGGCATTTTCATCCACATCTTCATTTCTATCCTTTTTGTGTTCTACTACAATCTCATCTCCGGATTTCCTTACTTACTTACATATACTCTTCATTTTTCAATATACAGTGGAGTCCCTTCTTTGTTCTCAAATGGAGATAAAAACTATTAGCCAATCAAAGGCCATTTAATAAATTAGGTTACGTATTACGTTATTGGTCTTATGTGCCCGCCCCTACCTCGATGATGCAACCACTCCCGAGCAATGAACTCAGCGACTCGTAGACAGAGGACGGGGTACAATCAACCGAGTGAGTACAAATACTGTTTACTGTTTTAATACTATGTATTACTGACACTGAGGGTGATGGAGGGACCACGCAGTAGATTTTCTACAAGTTTCAACTTAATTCTTTGTGAGTGAATATACTATTGTGAAATGATATCAGTCTAAATGACTTACAAATATGTTTGTCGTTAATGTTAAAACGATTACTTTATTTATAGGAGTAAAAAGGTAAAGGTATCCCCGTAACATGCCATGAAGGCACTTCGGGGGCATGGAGGTAGAGCCCCATGCGGTCGGCACCACGCTCTGGCCGCCTTTTACCCCCGGGAAAGATCCGGTACTCAATTTTATAGGAGGCTGAGTGAACCTCGGGGCCGTTCTGAAAGTTTGGCAACGAGAAAAAATCCTGTCACCACCTGGGATCGAACCCCGGACCACTGTAATTATTTACTCTTATATTTGTATGTGATCAACAGTAATAACAGTATAATGAAACCTTCTTTAGTCCAGAAACATACCCGCACTCGTCTGTACAAGACCTTAGCAAGACATTTGCTTTGTTACGCCAGCGAAGATTGTACCTTACGAAAAAGCGATGAAAATAGATTTACTGCCAGTGAAATGAAGTTTATGCGTCGAACAGCAGGATACACTAAATGGGATCATAAAATAAATAAAGACATCCTACAAGAACTGGGAATGGAACCTATACTGCAACATATTCATCAATATCAAGACAACTGGCTTCACCATGTCAAGCGTATGCCTAGAACAAGGATTCCTCGAGCGATCTTGAACTACAGACCAACAGGGAAAAGTTCACTGGGTCGCCCTGTGAAGATGTGGCGGGAAAACTTTTGTAGACCGGAACAGTCATTCTAGGAATATCACCTGTTAGGAAGATGATGATATTTGTATGTGTTATTAAAAAATCTTCTTATTATATTTGTATGTGTATATATTTAGAATAAAGTATATGATTATGTCTCGTGACGAGAATATTGTACGAAATGGAAATATAAAAATTGGAAATTTATCCTTTGAAGAGGTGGAAAAATTCAAATACCTGGGAGCAACAGTAACAAATATAAATGATACTCGGGAGGAAATTAAACACAGAATAAATATTGAAAATACCTGCTCTTATTCGGTTGAGAAACTTTTATCATCCAGTCTGCTGTCAAAAAATCTGAAAGTTAGAATTTATAAAACAGTTATATTACTGGTTGTTCTTTATGGTTGTGAAACTTGGACTCTCACTTTGAGAGAGGAACATAGGTTAAGGCTGTTTGAGAATAAGGTGGTTAGAAAAATATAGGAGAATGGAGAAAGTTACATAACACAGAACTGCACGCATTGTATTCTTCACCTGACATAATTAGGAACATTAAATTTAGACGTTTGAGATGGGCAGGGCATGTAGCACGTATGGGCGAATCCAGAAATGTATATAGAGTGTTAGTTGGGAGGCCTGAGGGGAAAAAGAGCTTTGGGGAGGCCGAGACTTAGATGGGAAGATAATATTAAAATGGATTTGAGGGAGGTGAGATATGATGATAGAGACTGGATTAATCTTGCTCAGGATAGGGACCAATGACGGGCTTATGTGAGGGCGGCAATGAACCTCCGGGTTCCTTAAAAGCCAGTAAGTAAGTATATATTTAGATACTAAAATAATTCTTATTTAAGTTTATATCTCCATGTATAAGTGAAAATGATATTCTTTCTTCTTCTTCTTTACTGTATCTTTTGATGGCAACGTCGAGCACGACCAAAGCGATCGCCCATCAGTAACGTATTGGGTGGTGTTCGTGTAGTGGGCGGAGTCACCTAGGTTTCCAAATTATAAGTTTCCATAACAGAAGATTCCAACGGAGGAAATCCACTGGAGGTTGTTGATTTCCTTTCTTAATTATTTTCTTCTTTGATGGATATTTCTCTTCAAATGATGAATCGGAACTCCATTGTTATGGGATGGAAATCTGGATCTTTGCAACTATGAACTGAGTCAAAGAAAATATCCCTTAGCTTTTTAGATACAGTAGATGGAAGTTCAGAATCTGAATGTAGAAAAGAAAAAAAAATTACATCTAATCGGTGTAAACATAGATTAAAATATAGTTATTAGTAGGGGGCGGATGTTATTTTTCACATTGGAATGATGTCCACTAGTATAGAAATCCTTTTTATGTTAATATTAACGTCAGTTTATATATATTTTCTCTATTTTTTTCTCATTTTTCGAATTTTTGAGCTGATCGGTCATTTTTTTTTTCGGCATTTTTGGTCATTTTCAATACTTTGAAGAACTGTTAGATCATCATTTTTTACTTATAACAAGCGTAAATAAAAATTTGAATCGCCTAATATGGTGTATGACTCATGGCGACTAGGTCGTGATCTAGCCAATGGAAGTTGACCAGTGCCTGATCCATAAGAACACACAAGCTGCACTGAATATCAGTGAAAGCTTATTGTTTTAGGAAGTCAACAATTGTCGCCGAAATAATACATTCTTAAACGCGGGTTATTAGCAAGTAGTATTATCAAATGTATGAAACGTAACATATGACTACAGAGATATGCCAAAATAAAATTTATCTGTAGAGAAATATAACAGTCGGGTAAAGAGTGTTAAGTCTTTTCTACAGGACATATCTCATTGTCCTAAAAACTAGAATCCTTTGCGATCCCCGTGTAAAGATGTTAAGTCTCATTAGAGTGACTTAACACACTTTACCCGCACAACATCGCTTTAGCGATGAATAAACCCATGAGACACATGCCCCTAACTGCCATACTCTTTGACATATGACTTAGTGGACTTAACATAAATATAGAGAACATTTTATCTATAACTCTATGGACATATTTCAATTTTTGAGGATAGTGGACTTAACTCTCTTTATCCGCGCACCCGCGAATTTAATGTGAAAGAGTAGGCTAACTATTTTGCCATTACTTTTCGAATTCCCTGGCATTTTTAATTATTAAAATTTCAATGGAGAAAATAAGGAAAATATAGGGGAGAGTCGGGTAGTATCGGACATCGGGTAATATCGGACAGTGAGTTTCTTTCATCTACCACGCGATGATAGTACCTGATTGACATGGTTACGTTTTTGTGATGTCGCATAGAGAAACGTAACCATGCCATTCAGGTACTGCCATATGGTGGTAGATGAAAGAAACGCACTGTCCGATACTACCCGACTCTCCCCTAATGTAAGAGCAAAAGGAAGAGTTTAATTATTTAGGCTAAAAACATTAAATTATTTTAATTTTGATGTACTATAATGGAAACATTTCAACTTGATGCATTAAACTGTGAGAGTTTGCACAACAGGCAAAGTCCAGGTCTTAAGCAAATGAAAGATGCACACGAAGGGTACACAGATAAAACGATCAGAGTCACAATTCTCATAAGGATGATGACATCATTTAATTCAATAATTTACTGCAAAATTTATGTATTTTTCTTATCAAAACTGGTGAAGGGGTATTATCACCACGGGTACAGTCATCCTTTCAAATTTTTTCATTAAAACTGCAATAAATTTTGCAGTAATATACTGAAATAGATGATGACATCAACTGCCGTAGAACTTTACACTGTTTTTCTCTTTTTTTTTTTTTTAATTATACGCACCTCAACTCCAACTTATCACCACATAATGAAACAAAAATTATATATATTATGTTGTATGAAGGCATCATAAAAGTTTACAAATTTATCACATAATCCTTAATCTTAATCTATACAATTATTTTATTTTATTATAAAAGTATAAATTATTTTATGCTTGACCATGCCGAAATGTAGTAATTATACACCTGGTAGTAGCCCTTTAATGCACCTCATTAAAGTACACCTATTCATTATAATTCAGTTGTTCAACCAATGAGAAATCACCATTTTACCATTATAAAACCGCAAGTATCGATTATTCTCGGATATGCAATCGAAAGACAATTAGCGAAAAGTCACGGAGGCTGGAAATCCAATACTGTCGCAGAAGGTTATGTTCTGTTACTATAATAATTAGCGTTAATTGTAAATAATATTCAAATAAATTCAATTTGTCATCTCGTTTTTTAATTCTAAATCAATTTCCAGGTTATATCAAGACTAATCGTCATGTTATTTTCTAGATTATATCAAGGTCAATGACATTCGTGCCTCGGAAAAAATCATTACTTTCGCGTCTGCGCACATCTCACAATTCAGGTCAGTTCCGCTCCTCACTTACATAACCATAACATGAATACTTATGAATAATTTCAAGTTAGAAATATGGTCGAGCATAAAAAGTCGTATGAAACTTGCCTGTAATGGTAATTAAGACGCTCGTATGAAAATTATGAAACGAGCATAAGCGAGTTTCATAAACTTACTCGCATCTTAATTACTACCATTACAGGCTCGTTGCATAATGTACTAAAGAATTTGTCAAGTTTAGTGTTAATAACCTTTAAGAAAATCTATAACAATATTAGTAACATAACACGCACATCGTGCATTATTAAGTGTTTGACCTAAACAGAAAAATTATATCAATCTACAACAACAACAAAGTGAAATCTAATTTACTCTGATTTTTTGACACAGGTGCAGAATGACATCAAGATAATATCAGAAAGTATTAAGTCAAAAAACAACAAAACGATGATCCACAATGCAGAAGCATTCATCAGTTTCCAGCAAATCATCTCATCCGCAAGTGGATACTTTAGGTTCTACATAGTGAAGTCCTTCTTCATTGCTTTGGTCTTCCTGCTTTTTCAATGTTTCTGGGGAAACACTATTACTACGGCTTACAAGGTGGAAATTATCTCAAAGTTAAAAGGAGATGCTGAGTGGATGGACAGTTACATCATATCTCTAGTTGTTACCGTGACAGAAATGATCTCCGTGCTGTTAAACTGTTTCTTGCTTCTGGTGATCGGTAGGCGGCCATTAGGATTAGCATCAGGAGTAGGAACGGTGGTATGTACCTCAGTTTTGATTGGAGTATTGTTCTACGAGGTAACATCGGATATAATTGCTCATAAGGACGCTCTCGTCTGGGTCAAAATATTGTTCTACATTCTCTACAACTTTACTGCGATGATAGGTTTAGGGATGTTGCCATTCGCCATGATGGGGGAGATGTTACCTTCTAAAGTTAGAGGGGTAGCTACTGGGTTGATTATTGGGATATACGATGTTCTCACTGGAGTCAGTGTAGCGTTGTACCCTACTGTCATCAATGTGTACGGTGTCAGAGGACTCTTCCTAATATTTGGAATATCAGCCCTGCTCTGCACTGTATTCATTTTCCTGTTCTTACCAGAAACCCATCGCAAGAAACTTGAAGAAATCGAAACATATTTCCTTCAAACTAACATCATGTGGATAACGGGCACTGAATACCGGAAAGTGAAGCAAAATGAAATGATTTTATAGAAGAAGAGTTCAACAACATTTATTCCCTGCAGACAATGAGTCAATTGTGAAATGAAAAATAATTCTATACACTCTGCAAAGCTCTTGAACTTTGCAGCATTTTCTATGTCTTTCAATATCTCGTAGACTTCTTCTAAATATCGATGAACCAATTAAATCGAAGGCATATTCCTTCATTTCTTATTCATGTTCTCCAAGTTTATTGCATTCTGTGGTTCCCAAACTTTTAAGTGTCACGGACATCCCGAAGCTTACATTTCATATTAATGGACCCTCAAAATACTTTGTGCACTTTAATGCTGGTATTTGCGTTCTACTCATGTAATGAATTAAACACCTTTAATAAATTGAGAACGATATTAATTTCAGTTTTGGCTTTTGAGCATAACTTGCAAAATATATAAATACAAGGTTATTTTATGTTAAATTACATCTTTGATGTGAAAAAATAAACCAATATATTTAGACTTACATAAGGTTATTAGTGAGATGGTTGTTTTTGCTGTGAAATATTAAACCCGGTTTAAGACTTATCATAAGGTTAACAGTGGGATTACTGATGTCATTGCTGTGATAATTAAACAGGTTTTTAGATTTAACTTATGCTATCAGTGGAATGGTAGACGCTGCTTTGCGAATTCTGCCTCAATTATACGTAGAGTCCCCGAAAAATAGGAGACGACTCTTCGTGATTCAAAAGTCTGAGTTTTATATCATGGTTCACACGATATCGACGTAGCCGGGCACGAAGATATCTAACCGTGCATGAGTATTATCACCCTACTCCAAAGTACACACAATTCAAAATGTTTTCTGTTAACTGTACATTTTTGGTATGTGTCCCTGATTACGTCCGTGATCTTGTATCTATTACGAAAGTATGGAAGGAACAGTGAGGCAAAAGTCACATACCAAAGGGGAAAACAATGTTATGAATTGTTATGAAATGACAAATTTAGGGCCATGACAAAGACAACTATACGGACCACGAGAAAGGTAACAAGGACCATGAATATAGCAAAGACAAGAGTCACGATAAAGATCACGACAAGAACCAGAACCATGATATGGAATAAGAGAAAGATAATAAGGACCACAATAAGAGCCACGGCAAAGACTACGCTATTATAAGGACCATGACAAGGACAAGGAAAAAGACAGGACGAGAAGGACCGCGATAAGAATCAACAAATGAACCACAACAAGCACTACAATAAGGTCAACAAGTACCACAATAATGACCACGATATGGATCACGACAAAGACAACAAATGAAACAAGATAAGACCAAGATCACGATAAGAACCACAACAAATACCACGATAAGGACCATGCCACAGACAACATATACCACGATAAGAACCATGACAAAAACAACAAATAGAACGATTAGGACCATTAGAATGAACAGGACCATGATAAGGACCACGATGAAGAACATGACAGTCAATAAGGACCAATAAGGACCATGAAAAGACAAAGACAACAACTACGATAAAGATCATCTGGGTTACCAGAAGTCAAAGTGTATGTAAACAGGCTCCGAACACTCGATGACACGAAGATTGCCATTTCCCAGGAAATCGCCAACATTGATGGCGAAATGTTGTAAAGGGCGACACGTAACTTCAGGGAAAGACTTGAAGAGTGCATGAAAAGGGACGGACAAAATTTGAGGGACGTAATTTTCAAGACAGTCTAAATGTATGTACAAATATCCAAATGGCATACATAGCCAAATTTTTCGGCATAACTATATTTGTTCTGATGTGCATAACCACTGTATTATTTCCATTTCAAAACCACTTAACTTCTTTGCCGCACCTTGTACTTCAAAATTTTACACTGGATAATTCTGTACAAGACTTTAAACATGGCAGGAAATGAAAATATTAAAGGCTAATTGGCACTATGAACACTTATATTATATTTTCATATGAACACATCCTGATTTTAAGATTGTGTTCAAAGTATCGCTAATAGATTTACGCTCTTCAGTCGATACTTTATTGCGAAGACTGATATAAGTTTAAAATTAATATTACCTGTATTAACTTGCACTTATGATGTGTACTTGTCTCACTATGAATATGTATATGTATATGACTTTATATGTATATGTGTATGAACGTTCTTAAATAATATCCTTGATGGTTTTACGTTTAACAGAGTTGAGAATATTATATCCCGGTTCAGAATACTGGAATTAACTCAGTCATGACTAGCCCATGCCAAACATTACTTTCTTTCCAACAATATATTCATAATTCGCATTAGTTTTAATGAAGCATTTTAATATGTTTCTGTGGTACATGTCTATCTTTGCATACCACTCTTCAATTTACTTTCAAAACTTCATTTACAACCATTTTACAAAATTACATCATTGTCCTCCTCATTTAAAACTTTGACTGGTTTAGCTATAGTAGAAAGTCCTCCATTGTAATTAATTATGTTGTCCAATGTCGACTATAAGCTGTATAGATTACATAAGATTGATGATACCGCACTCTTGTGGCAGTTTGTTCGTTCTACGGGCTGGTATAGCTTGCATTAGCTCGGATGATAACAAAAACAAACAATGTGTAATATATGAAACTATTTGTTCACGTTTAGTAGTTCAGTAAATTAAATTTTACATTTTATCCATCATATCTGTTATTGTTATGAACTTCGATATTTCTATATTACACAATGCAATACGATCAATAGTTCGAAATGTTACTGTGACCTTAAATGTTTACTGGGACACGTTTATTGCACTTGAACGAAAGATAAATGGGTTTTAGAACGGGAAGAAAGAGACCTGTTAATATTTCTAAATGAGAAGTGGAAAATTAGGCGACGTTAATTCACTTTTACTCATTTATATCAATACTAAAATGTGAGCACCCATTGAAAAAATTAAAAGCCTGCGCCTATGCCTCACATGTATACAGGTTGAACCGTAATAATGTCATTAATTACAGGGTGTTATTCTTTGGGATATTTCAAACAAAAAATGTTTAATATAATTTTGCTCGTTTTTGCTTCTTTTTCGATACAAAAAATGTTTTATAAGAAATATTTCATAGAGTGTTCTAAGAGAACCTTTGATTTAATTCTCAATGTGCTTAGTCAATTTAAGAAAGCAGAGTATTATGATAAAAAATTATTGAAATAATTTAAATTTTGTCCTCTAAATGTGTATAAATTTGATCCGAACAAATGTAATGTTGCTAAATTCTTTGCAGAACGAAAAGTTACATTTGTTCTGATCAAATGTTTGCACATTTAAAGGACAAAACTAAAATTCTTTCAATATTTTTTTATCATAATATACTGCTCTCTTACATTAACTGAGAATAATTAGGAATTCTATCACTAGCTTTCCAAAAACACGAAATAAAGTATTTTGAATGCCATATAGTCTAAAATCTAAGTTAGAACGAACTTAATTTATATTCAAATACTCATAGAAATCAGTTCAACCATTATCGCGTGAAAAGGTAACAAACATACAAACAGACAAACATACAAATAAAAATTTCAAAAACTTGATTTTTGGTCCCAGAATAGTTAATTATACCAGTCATTTCTTGAAAAATCGAAAATTGCGAGGAAAATTTTGGTTACAGGTATATTATTATTATTATTATTATTATTATTATTATTATTATTATTATTATTATTATTAAGTCTCAGAAGATAGTTACGTCAAGAATTAGAAATACTAGTATGTAAATACCTTCTTATAAATTCGTAGAAAAAACAGACGTCAAAAAATTGTAATAATTTTACTGCTATGAAACCTATTAAGACATACGTAATACGAATATAAATAACTAAATTCATTTAAATATTTGCGAAGTTCAG
The DNA here is from genome assembly GCF_040183065.1 of Periplaneta americana. Classification (NCBI taxonomy): domain Eukaryota; kingdom Metazoa; phylum Arthropoda; class Insecta; order Blattodea; family Blattidae; genus Periplaneta; species Periplaneta americana. The sequence continues at coordinate 120,926,602 of NC_091127.1, forward strand.
CGTATAAAGAAAAATATGATTTTTATTTGCTTAACCCAGATAAGACTGACGTCCTATATATAGGACACCGACGTTTCACACAAATATGTTAATAACAATGACTATGACAGACTAAATATAAGAAAAAAAATTGGAGGCAATTTATAACACATAAGGATTATGGTATCATGATTGCCGACTATGAAAATCTTACACAGCAATGTTAAAAAAATAAAACGTTCCGTCCTATATATAGGACGTCAGTCTTATCTGGGTTAAGAAACTTTTGAACAATTGACACAATTTCTGTCGCTCCTGTTTTCCTACATTTTCCTTTATTATACCTTGCGTTTTCTTCTCGAGCTCTTGTAACGTCTTTTGTGCGACGAGGAATGCTGCGGATTACGTCAGCAATCTCTTCTTGGTCGATGAATCTCCATTTTGATGAGAGTTTCTTGCAGGTAGCCCAGAGTTCTGTAAGTATTAAATTTTTTTTCAAATTAGCCTAACTAGCTTTCCCACTCATTTTCTATGGGATTGAAGTCTGGGCTGCGCGCTGGTCACTTTAGGTTAACTTCCACCTGTTGTACAAATTCTTACACGGCCCTTGTAAATTGTGGACAACGTTGTCATGAAAGATTTCTTCTATAAATCAAGAAAACTGAATTAATAATGACATCCTGTAGATATTCCGTAATATATCTGGACGGCGTCAATAATTTTTTTTATCGATAATCACCAGCTCAGTACGAGCAGTGATACTGTCAATACAATGATTGTACATTCATTGAAAGATTTTCTGTGCGTGATGACACAGTGTGCATGTCGCTGTTCAGGTCACCGCCGTAACTTCTCTCGTCCACGGGACTCATCTGTAACAACACTGAGCTCAAATTCTTCGTCTGTCCATTCGATGTGCTGACGTGCAAAATGCAAGCAGGGTATTCAGAGAATGATGTGCAGCCCATGAACTTTAAACCTACTGCTAACAATTCAGCCAGAAACATTTATATTCTCTTACTGTTAATAGGCCATGAGCAAAAATTAATGATAATGTAAAGTGATCACAGAGCACTGATGACAAGAAATCAGCCATTCCGTTAGTTTGTTAAATTTGGTTGTACTGATCCAGATCTTCTGGTTCAGTCAACCGCATCTTCATACCTTCGATAGCATTGCACACAGTACTATAGACTATACCCAAAATGATGTCGATATACTATAGTTACTGATTTCGAATAACTTCTTCTGGAGGAACTGTTTATTTCTTCAGGGTATGCTGGTTCATTTAACAGATATAGTACTAGTAGGTTTATTTTGCCTGGCAGAGTTAAGGCCATGAGGCCTTCTCTTCCACTCAACCAGGTTTCAATAATATACATGAAATACAAAATTAGATTACAAAAGAACACAAAAGAAAATACCTTAGAAGTTACATAAAATATAGTAGAAAATTACAATAGACAAGATCAGGTATAATAGTTTAACATGAAAAAATATCACGAAGAAATTTAGTAGCGCTTCTCAATTCGTTTCTAATCTCGTTAATTAAAAAAAAATTGTATATAGGGAAAAAATAAAACAATTCCTTTTTATTTATTTGAAGAACTCCGAAGCACTTACAAGAACTTTAACTTTTCAATATTCGTAATCAATATATCGTAATACTGTAGCTTGTATGGGGGCAAAAAACTTTAAGGTGTCTATTGTTTTTATCTGCCAATGTGTAAATAGTTACTTTCAGCGAAATAATCTAATTAAATCCTATTTTTCAACCTATATGAAAATAATTTCTTATGATTATATTTAGCATCGCTTATTATCATAGATTGTAATAATATTTCGTACTTGTGCGTTGTAATAAAATATTTTTCGGAGTTTGTAACTGTTTTTTTCTTTGTAAATTCTATCTATATGCATTGACTAATAAAATACACATTTTACAAAAAGTTTAGACAAATTTGATTGTTAACAGCTTTTCCTACATTTCACAGATTCAAAGCACTCACTGAATAAAATTGGTGCCAGCTTGGAAATAGGTTTCGCTTAGTATGTTGCCGTTCGAAATGTGACATGGACAAGTAACAAGTACGAGTAACAACCAGCTTAACGATGATTCAGCGCGTCTCATTTTTTCAAAAAGATTTCCCGACTTTCTTACAGATACAATTTAATGACTAACTTTATAAAAAGTGCTGGAACTGTCCATAATCCTATCTAGTACATATTTGAGACTTTTTTAAAAAGGTTTTTAGATACATTCTGGGTTTCATCTGTATCGGCATCAGAGCACTTTTTCAGTAAATTCTGGACTGTTGAATCAGATTAGCCTATTGTTGATCGCCAGTATATTTGCGTACAAGCATAGCGGGACACTTTTCGTACGATTTCTTCTTAATTTAGGCCTACATATCATAAATGAAGATTCTATGTTCTAATGTGTGCTGCATTGCCACGAAATGAACTAAATTGGGCTGAATGGAATTCAGCTGTAAACTAATTCTCTAACCTTGATGTTCCTTCAGCCTGTCTTAAGTGTCCATATTACACAACACAAAATCTTTCCTCTCTCGATCTAGGGTAAATATGCCCACTAGTTTGTCAGCAGTAAAAGGCCGACGGCATTTCCCTGAACGAAGCCTGTTTTCTGGCAAACGCTATAATAACTCCAGTTCAAAGAGGTCAGTACATTTCGATTCTTCTCGTTTGGTATAATAATTACAAATTGTAGCCCTAATGACTAGAATAATTTTAGAACTTGAAATTAGTTGAAATTATGAAATAAATCGAAAATTTCCATCGAATTTCGAAACTGATATGTAAGAATAATGACAAAAATAGGAAGTGGGAAATAACTGTTCACTAGTACGGGGAGAGTCCAGGTGCTGCTCGGAAAAATAGTTGGCCAGAGAAACATGTCCTAGTACGGCCAGGGATTTTATTACATGGTCAATTTGTGGCCCGACACTAGGCTTTAGCATCAACTTTGCACATGCTTATTTTATAGTGAGGATCACGTAAGAGCAGTTTGTATAAGGCTAAATTGGCCGTCTCTTCAGTGTTACCAACTAATACCAGAAATCACGAAAGAAGATAAACTCACAATGCCATGTATTATAATAATAATGATAATAATAATAATAATAATAACAATAATAATAATAATAATATAGTATTATTAACAATAACGATGTCTTTCTTATTTACTTATTTACCACATCTCATCTTTATGTTGGCAGTGTAAATAAATACATACATACATTCCTCTCACTCACTAAAATTGTAATCAATTCTCAAAAAGAACTATCATAATATTACTCATATCAAAATATTACTCACCTTTACCTCTCGTTTACAATGTTATGCAATTATTATATTCGTTACTGATGTAATAAAGTATAACATTGTAAACTTATGGATTATGTACTATTATTACATTAATGTACACATATTTTAACAAATTAATATATTTTTAAATTGTCGAATTCCTGAATAAAGTAAAGGAAGAAAATTAAATTTAAGTACTTAAATGTTTTGAGAATAACTTATAAATTAATTTATTGTTAACAGTTAACGGTTAAAAACAAATTCTTTCGCATTAAAATGTTAAATGAGAAACGCGACTAATATTTTGAGGACACGTAGTACTAAGATCCATACGATAGAAATGTTATGACTCTAGTGTATGTCACGCATTCCTTCTGCTCCCTTTCTCGTCAGCTCTTAGCAGTAGATGCTAATATGGGGGAAAACGTAATAACCCTGAGAAAAATCCCAACTGCGACTTTGTCCGCCACGACTGTCACTATAGATTTTTCAATGAAAAATCCCAGACACGACTAGGACTCGAACCTGCGTGACACGGTGGAGGCACATGAAGCTTAGAAGCCTAACAACATGTTAAAGAAGAGTTTTTAAGGATGGAAATGATAGCAATGCATCAGAACTCCATCAGAGGACTTCAGTTTGTAAAGACATTTTTATGGCTCATATGCTTCCCAATCGGAGATGCTCATTTTCGCTTGATGTCGTGCTTCACAGCGCAGCGGTACAACTTCAGAAGAACATGAGAATGCAATAGTAACATGCCCACAAGCGATCATATCTAAAGGGTTGTAACTGTGTACGAGTCTTTATAAATCTCCTTTTCTTTCGTCAGGTTAGGTGAAGTATAAAAAGGCAACCTTGCTTGGATATTCAAATATAAATTTAAACAACTGGAAAAGCTACACAGTAGCGCAGAATAAAATGATGATAACGATAAATTATTACAATGGATTCCTAATGAAGAGATTAATAAAGCGGGAGTAGAAGAACAATAACCATCTCATCACATATCATAACTGAATGGGTTATTTTTGAAACTCCATAAGCTAAGAATTGTAAACGTGTTGGAAAAAAAATTCTGTGGTGTTCAGGTAAAGGAGGTTGTCATGTTTTTGTACAGTTGAAATTTTGTTCCCCAGATAAACGCACAAGTTAAATTGTACATGTGGTCAACCCTACGACGTAAATGTAAAACTATTTTTACACACACACTGAAATACGCTAGTTATGGAGGTGTCTCAAAGGTTATGGAACACTCTACATAATTGAGACTCGGAATCCAAGAGGGGTCCAATATTTAATCACTTTCAAAATTTATTTCTCATGCAAAATAATTAGTAGAAACTTGTTCCCATGGTTATATGAAAAGATGTAATGGAAATGTGCTTACGAAACAAAAAATAATTAGTCAGAGGCATTTTGTAGCAACAGCAAACATTTTCTTCAATTTCCCAAAAGTTTGATGTAATGGACTTGGGCCCCTCTTGGATTCCGGGTCTCAATTTCAATTTAATTTTACTTTACAGTAATGCAGTACAGGAAAAAAACATTAATTTCTTGAGGTAATGTTCATAGAATGTTGCAAAACTTTCCATTTCTGTTACATGTGACTAATGTAACTGGTTTCTAGCGAGAAAATTTACAAGCATATTCCTTAGTAAGAGTGAAGTTTGTTTTCTACAGTTACAAGATCTTGTAGGCCTATTACACAATACAACGTCAGAGTGGAACAAGAAATTGTTAACATATATTCGTTATTTAATCATTATATTAGTTCACTTTCATCATTTCGTCACATTCCACATGAAGAGAAGTAAGAAAAGAAGATAATTTTAAAGACACTGTATGCCGGTTTTGAATAATCCATATGTAGTTTACATACCGAAGTAAACTGCACACAAATGAAGGGTTCAGAGCCTTAGTGGGCCAAGCGCCATTTATTAAAAACAGAGAAATGAAAGGTTAAAGTTAAGTGAATACCATAGTTTAATGAAGATTGACATAATTTAGTTTGAATGTGTAGACTTCATATTACTTGCTATATGTTTCCATTGAATTATGGTGATGACTTCATTTTAATCCTTGTTTTCTACGATTTTAGTAAATGGCGCTTGGCCCACTATGGTTCTAAACCCTTGAAAGTATATTCAAAACCGGCTTATCTCTAGCCTCGACTTTTTGAGTTACGTCTCTTCGCGTGGTAGACGACGATTTATGGTTAATAGTTTTGTGTCTGTTCTTATTTTAATGTATATTTCAGAATTTCTTATTTACACAAATATTCAAGATTAGACCTAATTTATATTCGCATTACTGAACTAGCATATAAACTGTCACTTTGATAACATTCCTATTAAGAGGAGATACTTTACACAATTCCCCAATAACTACAACAACAATTGAGCAAGAATTACTCACTCACTAAGGTAAATATGGAGCATATTATATGCCAATTTGTCATACAAATGCATAAGCTATTATTATTCATAGATATGCTAACAATAGTAATAATATAATCCCCTTTTCGTGTTATGAATGACAGTTCGAACTTCGGAATGATTAAGACGTCATCACACAGTATGCGGTTTTACTATCAATGACCTTGTTTAATTGTAGGGTGCTTGACAATAGCTTGAAATGCGATTATGACTATCTTATATGACAGTGATGGCCAAAAGCTGTGTCGCGACACATGCCCCTGCCTTCACTCAAGCGTAACCATGGCATCATATCCCCACCCCCTCTCTGTTTATAGCCTTCACTTCGATATAAGACAAGACATTTGTCAGCAGCGGACGTACACATGTAATGTTAAAAGTGTGTAGGATAATATGTTTCGATGTCTTTTCCAAAACAGAAAACAAATAATATGTAAAAACTTATTTTTAAGGAGCATGGGAGCAAAAGTATTTCTTTTGTGCAGATGGTAAAAATATGAGATACTCAATTTGTTGTAAAATTTTTAATGAATTATAAAAGAATAATCTTCGTTGTTACAAAGACTACCACGCCCTTACTTGTAAATTGAATATTTCAATAATAAACGAACAATAAAAAGTGTCGGCTTCTATGTCTTAATCGGGGTAAAATACTTCGACTTTTTTTTTAAGTATGTAGTATAATTTAGAACTTCGCTACCAGCCTGGTACGTTTTTCTAATTTCAAAAATATCTGCTGATGCAGGTCTAAAGTACACATTCTTTTTTTGTAAATAAGAAAATATATTTTATTTTATTAATAATACAAAAATAATGAATAGGAGAATAAAATTTAACACGGAAAAAAGTGCTTGTAGTTAATAAGTAGAATAATATTATATTGTTTTTGTTTTTTGGTCACAGTCCATCTCTGCACTGTTATTCGCTGCATTACCTGAGGAGATACCCACTCCAACCCTCTCCCTGCGATAGTGGTGTGCGGGTTGCATTTCTATTACGTCACAATTTCGTGGTGTTTGGCAATCATTGTTATATGACATTATGTTATGTAACATGAGGGGTAAAAGCAGTCATATGAACGTGGAATTAGTGCAACATTTTCTGAGACATGATACTTCCTAGGATTCAGAGTTGTAATGTCCACAGTTTAATGTCCTCCTGCAATAATGTCCGCTATGCTAAAATGTCCACATTACATATCGGTACAGTAAATGTCCAAACAAATAAAACGTCCACTACAATAAAACGGCCACTGCATGATATGTCCACATATTTTATTGAAAAATGTCCAAAGTTATTAATTTTCTTTTATATTCAATGTCCCAAGTCATTAAACAATAAAGAATAAATGACCAGGGACATATTTACTGTAATATTGTTTAAAGTTTACTGGAATTTTGCTATTGCTTAGTAACCAAAGCAGCATTATTACTGTTATAATACATACCGGTAATTGAAAATGTACTTTTTTGTTATGTGACAATTTTCTTGCCTAGTAACCAAAGCAGCATTATTACTTTTATAATACAGTGAAACCTGTTCAAGACGGAAGTGACATGGTCCTAATTTTTTTTCCGTTGTGGACAGGTTTCCGTATTATTCACATGTGAGATTAAAATGGAATATTTTGTCATTCATATACATGAAAAACAAAATGGCATGTCCCAAACTGCAAGAAGTACAAAATCTTCCATTTAACACTCATCACATTAAATCAGCTTTCTGTCGCTCATTACGTTGGTAAATCATCTTGATTAAAATATCATTTTCTGTATAAATTATCGTAAGTCACTAATTAGTCATTAAACATTACTAAAGTTTACTAATCTCATTATATACCCACATACCACTTTCGACGAGATCTTATGTCGTGTTTCTACTCTGCATATTCCTGGGAAGGACCATAGCTATATCTATGTCTCAAGATTCGCATCTCAATATTGTTTGAAAGAGCAAGCTATTACGGCTTTTAATTTTTGGACGACAATACGCGCCAACAGCTACGGCTTAACGCTAGTGCAATGTCTTATCCACGGATAAGGGACGCCAGTTCGAGGGTGCACTGTGCTGTTGACCGCTGCTCTAAGTAATAGTCCAAGATTCACACATATACGAACCAACCGGTTATATAACTGTTTTATAAATTCTATTTTTCACCTTTTCTATGGGTAAAACAGACTGGATGACAAAAGCTTCTCAACCGAATAATAATAATAATAATAATAATAATAATAATAATAATAATAATAATAATAATAGGCATTACGCTATTTATTCTGCACTTAATTTCGTCTCAATTGTAATTTATATTAATACTGTTGCTTCAAGCTGTTTTGTTTTTCCATCTTTTCAAAGGATAAATTTTCAATTTTTATATTTCCATTTCGTAATATCCCAGATCACATATATAACAGATTGCTCATCCCTATGTTAAAATCTGTAGCACTTTCAAGAGAACAACCGCCAGGATCGCCACCCGTCCGCCATAAACGAACATGAGATGGCAATACAGTAGCTAATGCAATTCAAATGGGAGTTATGACGTAACTCCTCATGTTAACAACTAGTTGGCAGCATAGTAAACCTGACAAAAGTTGTTACCTTCAAAGTCAATAAGGCCGAGCAATCTGGATATATATGATTTAGGGTAGTATGTTCTGGTCACGAGACTTAATCATACTTTGTCATTTCGGGATTATTTCCATACTTATCTCTTTACTTTGCTTCAAATAGTAGTCGAACGTACTTCTCCTTGTATCTACATCCGAATCGAAATACTTCAGTAATTCGAGCTTTATGTGAAGAAGAGGGAAAGACTTGTTTGAATTTACGAGTCAAACACTTTATATTATTTGTTCCAGGTCTATAATATTCCGTTCGCTCCCATTCTTTCACTATATAGGCCTAAGACTTTCCGTTGCTTTACAATCTCTAAAACATAAAAACAACAACTGTACACTAGATTCTTGATAATCCGGCCCTCAGTAATCCGCCTTCTTTCCTTAATGCAGATATTTTCTGAGGAACTTATACCCGTGCCATGTGTTATATTTTATTACCTATTCACCTACATTATATACGTAACTATAAATGCGCCGGCCATGTATGGAACTTGTATTTTCGATTATAAGTGCAAGTGGGGTGATTGGCGGAGCTCATAACATTAAATTCAATTACATTTTTAAACACTCTCAGTAATCCGACATTCTCGCTAATCGACACACATCTGTCAAGGAATGGTCGGATTAGCAACGATCTACTGTATTTTGTTAACCCCTCTACAGTCCTGTGAGCAATGCGACCGACCTGAGTTCACTGTACATTTTCCAACCATAATTTTGATAATTAATTGCATCTAAAATTATGGACACACTCGTAGCCTTCCTTCATTTCTGATGATAGTCATTTGCCATTATGTAGGAATGAATATGCTGTTTCAGTGACAATTTTTATTTAAGTTTTCTGAATAGTTATTATTATTATTATTATTATTATTATTATTATTATTATTATTATTATTATTATTATTATTATTACATATAGTCTTGTCGTAAGCAACCAGTAGGTTACTATAGACATTATCAACAATAAACACAATAAAATGCAAAATATAACATACTAGTAATACGTAGTAACATCTACTAAAACATATTACACTATGTGGCTCTAAAAATTAATTTAAAATATAAAAAGGAGGCTCAATAAGCGATTTTTGCAGACCTATTTCCATCTTGAAATTAAAAAGAACGCAACTTTGTGAGACTACTGTGATAATTTGTTAAATAAGACAATGACAATCTAGTTGTACTAGTTTTTAGATTCTGACAAGCAGACATTGAGTTCCATAAGGTGATAATTTTGCCTTGTAGGTTACCTATAAAGAGTTAATACAAATATATAATTATTAAGATTCTTTTTAATAGTCAATAGACATCTAAAAATGTATACATTAACAACAGTTGAAATACCTTCCTTTTTAAATAGAGGTATACAATGAGCATCATATTCCGTGGCAGCCAAAATACTTATTGTTTTTTCTTGCACTTCCTACGTCAGCTCTTGTCCACTTCTACATTATTTCACTTTGCACGAAGTAAAACTGCAAATTGCACCGGATAACACCACTGCAAATATAGACCGACAACACTATGCGTGCGAAAAATGAGTCCCAATATATCTTATCTCAATTAAAATAAAAGAAAGGAAAATATAAGCATGAATGAACTGCCATGCAGTCCAATAATTTTTTTAAAATATGATTTGCTACACTGAACGTCATGTTAAGTGTACAATATCAATCCTTCGACAGTTACGCCTTTACATATTTGCTTAAGTCCTGTACTACGTCTTCCCACATTTCTTTCTGTAACACAGCGCTTTTATGCAGCTCATTCCTTCATTCATTTATTCATTCATTCGTTCGTTCATTCATTCATTTATTCATTCATTCATTCGTTCGTTCATTCATTCATTCATTTATTCATTCGTTCGTTCATTCATTCATTCATTCATTCATTCATTCATTCATTCATTCATTCATTCATTCATTCATTCATTCGTTCGTTCGTTCATTTATACATTCATTTTTCATTCATTCGTTCGTTCCTTCATTCATTCATTCATTTTATTCCATAGATCTTACATGAGCAATGAAGCTTTAAGATGTGGAACAAGTCAAAATTTTACAATATTACAATTACAATTTTTACAAACTTTTACAGTTTTACAATTTAGTAATTTTCTACAATTTTGTGCAATTTTTTACAATATTTTGGCGAGATGTAGTAAGATGAGGTGAGGTCCGAGGTTTCGCCAAAAGATTACCCGGCATTTGCCTTTTGGTTGGGGAAAACCTCGGAAAAACCCAACCAGGTAATCAAATCAAAGGAGTTGATGTCGAGGACTCGCCATAGACCATCCGGCTTCAGTCCCACGGCTGGGGAAAACCTCGGAAGAAACCATTCAATGAGATCAAAGGGGGATCCAACCCAAGCCCGAACGCAGCTCCGGATCAGCAGCCCAGCGAGTCTGCCAACTGAGTTACATCGATGGCTCTACTAAAAATATGCAATACATAGCCAATCAGATTATGAAATTTACAAACTCAAACGATCATTCATCAGTTGAGCTATATGTATAATACTAAACAAGTAAATTAATTAAATTTAAGGCATAAACAATTCAATCAGTTGTGATATACAAAAACTGATAACACATATCATGCAAACTACTTCAAATTACAAACACAAACAATTTATCAATAGAGCTATGCAGATTACTATTCAATTTAAAGCATATAAAATTCATCGGCCAAAACTATACAAACATATACAATACAAAGCAAGCAGATTAATTCAATTTACAAGCACACTTTCATTCAGCTATACAAATTTGTGCAATTAGTATCAAGTAGATTAATTCAATTTATAATCATAAACAATTACAGACTATTATATTGGATCATCGGATTGATTCCAAAGTGTCTGTCATTTGAAAAGATATGCCATATGTTTAAGCAACATTATCAGCCATAATATTTCAAACAAACAACAATGATTGAAGTAGTACATGAAAATCATTGTTGGCTGTCTGGTAGCTATCCTGGGAAAACAGATGTGTTCGTTCGCATGACGACACACACCCCTAGTTTCAAGTAATTGAACATTCTCATTCCAAAACGTGTTCAATCCAATTTTGTGAAAGGACTGGGCAAGTTTTTGTTTGCACTACTAGTCTAGGACAGAGCGAGTTTTCAAGTGACATCACAATAACACAACTTTTTAGATACCCCAAGGTTTTCCGTTGTTTTGGAAGAAAACATGTTTAACATATAATGATAGATGTCCCTAACAAAATATATGCCTAAATCATAAAAATGGCCAAATGGACTGGGTCCAGTTATGGGATCAGGGTCTTCAATTTATTTTGTAATTTTTCAGGCAGTTCTTAAGCTTTTTGAATGCAGAAGTAAACTAGTCTCTGCGAACAAAAGGTTTGGTGCCTGCAATGTCACGCCGCTTGTGTATGACATGTCATATTTTTATACCTGTGGAAGTTATATACTGTCAAGGCGAAGAGAAAAATTACTGACACCTAAAATATTGATAATTTAACATTATTATCTTGGTGTAAAAATAGGTAACAAATACAAATCATACAATACAGTGTGTGTAATATATGTAATGTGAACATGAATCATGTAGTTCAAAGGAAAATGGAGGTCATTAGGTTTTGGTGTTTCCATAGTCTGACTTCAGACTCTAGATCATTGAATTTTTTTTTATTTTAGTTTGGTTATTTAACGACGCTATATCAACTACTATAGGTTATTTAGCGTCGATGAGATTGGTGATAGCAAGATGACATTTGGCGAGATGAGGCCGAGGATTCGCCATAGATTACCTTGCATTCACATTACGGTTGGGGAAAACCTCGGAAAAAACCCATCCAGGTAATCAGCCCAAGCGGGCATCGCACCCGCGCCCGAACGCAACTTCAGACCGCCAGGCAAGCGCCTTAACCGACTCAGCCACACCGGTGGCTAGATCATTTAATGGATTGTTATTTTTGCATATGTAAAACAGTAAAAATTGACATTCATGACATATTTCTTTATAGTGATGATGTGGTAGTTCCACTTTTCCCTCAGAAGCTGGAAAGAAGAGGTTCATCAGAATGTGACCTCCTTTAGGAGTCGAGAGTACGTAGATATGAAACAGCCAAAACTCCCTGTCACACCAATAGTTTATACGAAGTGGACAAGATGACTTAGTGAAATTTGGATCTCCTAATACAGAAATTAAGCAGTACTGTTAGGGTATCGACTAAAAACGTATCATGTCAGAGAGATAAAAAAAGATAGTTTATACATTTCGTTTCTAAAATGTGTGAATTTGTGAATTGTAACAACATAGAGGTTTAATTAATTCACTTGGCATTGGATATGTTTCAATTGATTGGAGATATTTGTTGAAATTTCTGTGACAAGTCTTAACGAAGATCTGCTTAATAATAATAATAATAATAATAATAATAATAATAATAATAATAATAATAATAATTATTATTATTATTATTATTATTATTATTATTATTATTATTATTATTATTATTATTATATAATTATTATATAATTGAAGCGGTGAGATCAATAACCATTCAAGTCCATTTACGCAAGTTTCGAGAAAAATACAAAAAACTTTTTTTATTTCTTACCTAATTATTGTTTTCTGCACCTAATATTTCTGGTTGTTTTAGAGATCAAGACAAAGTAGTATACTGACTTTTAAAGTCGTAACATTTGTGGAAATATCCAAAATTTAATTTAAAATTTGCAAAAAATGAATGGGCAAAAGTGGACTTCAATGGTTATTGATCTCACAGCTTCAATTATTATTATTATTATTATTATTATTATTATTATTATTATTATTATTATTATTATTAAAATTTATTTACGGGGCAAATGCTAATTTGGATTTCCCGGTCTTTCATAGAGTCAAAAACCCTGATAGAACTGATAATCCGGCATAAAATAAACGTGTTAAACACTCCTGTTTGTATTTCAACCAACATTTAACGAAGAATAATAAAAATAACGTGTTACACTCCTGTTTGCATATTTCTTTACTAACATATGTGTTGTCTTTGTACACATGCATATCAATTCAGAGACTAGCATAAATAAACTAACCTTTTTGGATTCATGCATACTATTAACTTTACGTAAATAATACAAAAACAGAATAGCACACTTTGTTCAAAACCTAAATTATTAGTATAAATTAAGAATATTCTTCAAACTTCTCACCACTGTACACAGCTCCACAGAATGATACTATGCGTTGTTTATGTGAACTGCGTATCGTTTGTAGCAAGAGGAGCAAGGCGAGGCGCGGACGACATCTATACTCCTCGTTGTACTCAACTGGAATCTGATGAATCTAGTTTTGGTACGAACTTCCTACCTATGGTTATTATTCACTAATTCAATTTTTATTACCTAGACTGTATTTCTTTCTTAAGAAATATGTTTAAAATATATCATCGTTTATTTTATGGAAACCTCCTGCGTGACGGTACAGCAAATGCTTTTTCAAGAGGAAGAAAAAATTAATGAAATATCAATAAGATACACTGATCCTCGATAATGTAATTTATGTTCACCATATTCACCAACGTTTTCTATGGAATTATTTCTTATTTTTGTTTACACCAACTGATTTTTAATTAATTTTTTCTTCTTCTTAAAAATTATATTGTATACTATCACATAGGAAATTTCATAAAATAAACGACGATATTTTGTAACTTGTAGACTATAAATTCAGGGATTAGCAGGAAGAAGGGCGTAATTCGAATCACGACAGTTATCCGTAAAATGGCTTTATGCGTTCTTTGGCGGCATTCATACCAACCACCACAATATTATGCCTCTACTCCCAATAGATTGCAATAGAGAGGTATTATTTAATTTCGCCAGTCTTCCATCTCACTACTGTGGTTCGAGTACCGGCGAAGGTAATTGCAAGAGTGTTCGCGGTGTCTGACGAATGTATGATCTATCCTACATTTTGCCTAATTGAAGCGAATATAACCTTTCTGATGTTGAAAGTATCAGTAAAAATGAATTGCATACGGAAATGTAGAAAACGGAAACGGTTAACAAACTATGAAAGAATAATCTAGCAAGCGACGACGAAATTACGGCAAAGCTTACACAAGTCAGTCAGGAAATATGGTGAAAGCAATTCAATATTACTATTTATTTTTGTCAGTGGAGAATTAATATAAGGTACTAATAATATAGGCGTATGCAGTGCAGTAAAATGTTAGATGTAGGCTAGCAGTCAGTCATTTAGGAACAGGTTAACAGCAAATCATTTAAGCCAATTGCTGCCAGAAGAAATATGAGATGTCTACAGAGGAACAAGCCATTTTCAATTTAGGATTTTGGGAAACTTGAATCAAAAACCAAAAGGATACATTTCTTACGGGATATTTGGAGAGGAGGACCATTCAAACAACTGTAAAATCACAGCACCGAGAATGTTCTTGAGCAACAGTGTCATGACTGAGAACAATTTTTATGCAAGTCCTTTATTCCGTCATTGTTTAAAATATCTAAGAAACGAGTGATAACTATACAAAATATAGTGAAACTAGGTGACTGTAATGACAGATATGAGAGGCAAACACTCCAAACGGCCTCACACGATTCTAGATGAGTGGTATAGTGTTTGTAAGCCTATATTCTAGGTAATTTCAGCTAAAATAATAACGTGAAATAAGTGGGTTTAATTATTTTTAATGTTGTGATAACAATTTAGTACACGAACATATTATAGTAACTTTTTTTTTGTACAACGTACATTGTAATTATCTTCATTATTTTAGTATAGACCTATATCTAGCCTTTCCTATAGAAATATTAAAAATATAGAAAAGTTAGCAGTATTGCAGTATTTTCTTCTGTGGAAGAAGGACGTAATTAAAAAAAATTGAAT
Organism: Periplaneta americana; assembly: GCF_040183065.1. Classification (NCBI taxonomy): domain Eukaryota; kingdom Metazoa; phylum Arthropoda; class Insecta; order Blattodea; family Blattidae; genus Periplaneta; species Periplaneta americana. The sequence continues at coordinate 120,941,852 of NC_091127.1, forward strand.
GCTTCATTCTCGTACAATATTTAAACATTAACCATGGGACTCATTGTAATCACAAGAGAACGTGTTACCCTACAATATACAGTATATGAATAGTGTCATATTCCAGGAAGAGACGCTGGGTACAGGTAGTTTTTGTTGATTATCTCAAAACTATATTTTCTGAGTTACGCCCTTCTTCCACCTAACCCCTCAATTGTATATACAGTGCCTATCAGGCATGTATGTTTCAGTTCTTTTTCGTTGGTGTGACTTATTCCATATTCCGTTGTCCTTGCAAACATGCATATCAATTCAGAGACTAGCATAAATAAACTAATCTAATCTTATAAGTTCCCTAACATTTTACTTTCTCCTTAAAGCGTCGTCATGAAAACAACGTTCATTTCAGTCACTGTAAGTAGTTACTACATTCAACGACCAGGTAATTTCCTTCTAACACATGTGGCTTTATTATAGAGGTGAATAATATATATTATTCTTTTATGTTTTAAATGTTCCCATTTTCTTCTGTAACTTATTAATTAAGTATCGAAAAAAGAAAAAGGAGTTTTCCAAGTTAACCTTTACTTTCATAAAATTTTTCAGTATGCATTTATATTAAATATTATAGGATTAGTAACCAAGTTTAATATACTTCTTTAGCAGGTATATCAAAACCAGGTAGCAATTTTCAGCTTAACTTTTCGAAATTAACAAATAATTTATGATATTATCTATTCCCTTAATATCTACAGACGTAAAGCTGTTTAACAATGTAGTATGCAATAAATTACAATTTTTTTTTCAGAATTATGCTTTGTCACGTATCTAGTAATTTTATATTTTCAAATCTATGAATATAACTTAATACTGGTTGTCATTGTGATCTTTTCCCAGTAGGTATATCTTTCATAACTATGTTGGCTTTAATTGCTTGTGATGTTACCATCAAATGTTAGTATTATAAGTAGGGACCGTACTTTGCCCCACGAGGCAACAAGGTTAAGTATTACTGGAGTCTTAAGTGGACCACGTGCTTGCATATGATAGCGAAGTACTTGACTGGCTGATCACGCGACAATTTGGACAGAACAGAACATGAACCACTTTATCAATTGAATCGGTCATTGCAAAAAGATCATGAGTCAACTTTTTTACGAAAATGAGTTATTGATTGAAAATTGTGATGTAGGGGTAGCCCGACCAGTCTATGTAAGAAGATCATGAATATACTTTCAAACAGTGCTGAAATCGAAGCTTGAAATTTCCACTTCTTGCAGAAAGGTCATGAGTCTTTGACTCGTGACCTTTTTGCAATGACTGACTTTAAATCTGTAGTCTATATTCAAAATGTTCATTCGCGGGAATTACGAGTGTTCCCTGTATCCTTTTCAATTCAACTTGAATACCCATATTTGAAGGTAAGATTTTGTTGTGGAAAGATGTCAGAATCCGATTCTTCAAGTTTTACCAGCTAAAATATGTAGTTTCCCATCTTGTAGTCTGTCAAGCGAGCTGCAATAGCAGAATTTGTGGTTCACCGTAGAAGGTCCAAAAAATTGTATGCCAATATTAATAAAATTTCTGAACTTAGTCTAAAAGGGATTAATGTTTGTGGATTGACTTTTGATTTTATGCAAAATTTTCTGCTGCCAAATATTCCTGTATAGAACATTTTTTTATTTCAGACAGTTATGTGTTTGGCATACATAATCAGAAAACTAATCTCTCACACTTTTATGTTTATCATGAAGAAGAAGCACACAAAGGTGAAAATGACGTATATGTTCATTTCTGTTTCATTACATCCAGAAGCATATTCCACATAATGTAACTGAGCTGCATCTGTTGTCTGACAGGTGCGCCGGTCAAAATAAAAACAACACAATGATCAGCTTTTGTTTATTCACTGTAACAACAAAGTGATTCCAAATTATATAACGTCATTCTTTCCAATAAGATATCACCTACCAAAGAACAGGGATTCTGGGACTGTAAAGAAACTGATAAAAAGTTATGATAGAGTCTATCTACCTAAAGAATATGATATAATTAAAAAGGTGTCATGTAAGTTCTCAGTAGAAATCATTGATGCTGTGCCTGTACTGGACTTAAGCGATGTTGGTCTGTTTATTACAAGAAGACTTTTCTCTTTGAATCAAGTATGGGAAAAATTCCCAAGGTACATAAAATGTCTTTTTCTCCTTCTAAGTCGATAGCGTTTGAATACAACTCAAGCTGCCCTGATCAAATAAAAACTTAACAGTTCATCGATGGTGCCGGCATAGAGAAATTCAAACTCCTTCACAGTTACAACAAGAATCCTGTACTTCCTACAGAGTTGGCTTATCCTTCAAAACAGATGCCTATCAATGAAAAAAAAAAATGGGAAAATTCTTAAGGTGAAGAAATATATATATTCCAGCTGAGTATACAGAGTTTTACGATCAACTTCAGGAAAGGCCAAGACAAGGAAGAAAAGAAATTGAAAATGATCAGGAGGACTAAAAACAAACAAACAAACAAAAAACTACTTTTTCAATCTATCTTCTATCCAAAGTGTGTAGAGTTTCATTAGAGTTCATTCTTGTTCTAAATAAAACACAGCTATACAGGGTGATTCACGAGGATTTACCGTCCTTTACAGAGCTTATTTCCGAAGACATTCTAAGCAAAAAATATCACATAAACATTATAATTATTACATTAATATTTACAATTTAAATTATTTACACTATGTACTTTATACTGCGATATTTTTACTATTTAAACTACCATAAAATGTAGCCTACATTGATCACACATTATTTACACTTTTAAGTATAGTGTTGTGTATTGTAGTGCAAGCTATTTTATTTAATAATACTATAGCCTACTTATTTCGTAAATAGTGTAAATAATGTTTGATCAACGTGAACCTACTTTCTTTATGATAGTGTAAATAGTAAAAATAGCCCATTTTAGAGCACAAACTGTAAAGGGGCTGTCAGATATGACTACTTTCAAAAGCCAGTTCTCAGGACGACTGCTTTTTTATTATTGCGATTCCTTGCTAACTAATGTAAGTTCACTCTTAGCATAGAGACTACAACATGTTCATAATGATGTGTGCATACGATTCATCTGCAATACTCGTAAATTTGACCATATAACGCCTTTTCTCCAGTTACTTTCATGGGTGCGTCTGAAAAAACGAAGAACATTACAGTCACTTTCTCTTTTATTTAGAATCATGCATATTTCTACTACGCATTATCTGCTAACGCGCTTTCAATTTCTTACAACTCTTCGAAACCGGCATCAAGCACTTCTTTCTATCCTTAATTACAAAACATCTTTAAACTCATCGTCCTACACTGTAGAAATACCTTGCCTCTGGAATTAGTTACCTAATGACGTCAGGGACTGCCGGACTTAATCACAATTCAAAATTAAATAGGAAAATTTTATCTAATTTAACGCTTTTTAGGTATTGCTACAAGTGTTGATTTGTGTAGTTTTTTTTTTACTCTAGATTAAAATTGCAAGTTTGTTGTTTATGTTCGTTAATTAGTTATGATATAATTAATTATGATACTTAACTACTCCTCTAAAGCTTGTATGAATGCAACGTGTGCTTATTTTTGTGTGGCTTTAATTTGTTTATAGTAACTTTTCTTTTTATTTCAATTATTGCATTTGTACCTGATGGTTTTAACTACATCAGAATAAATAAATAAATAAATAAATAAATAAATAAATAAACAAATAAACAAATAAATAGATAAATACATAACTTAGGTGTATATTAGTAATTACGTCATCTTGGTGACACTGTAGAATTAACTAGAAATTGTATAATTATACTACTCCCTACTCCATGTTAATTATTTCTGGATATGTCTCGTGGGAATTACATATGAAAAAATATATTATCATATAGTGCTGGAGAAATAGCTTTACACATTTAAATGATTATATTATTGGTTCAAGGGATCCTGGAGACATGTACATCCATGTAAATATTGAAAAATAATTTTTACACTATCGTAATAATATGTCATTACTTAAATTTCGTTTGATGAAAGAGTTACAATAAGTAAGCGTTCACATTCACCACAATAACATGAATCAATACTTTAAAATTCAACAGGATAAACATGGAAGTTCTCAAACATGTGGAATATAATAGCGAAAAACAAGTGACTTCAATAAACAGTGATGAGTGTGAGGTAGAATCTTCAAGTTCTACGAAGGAAAAAGAAATTGTCTTCATCGCTAGACCACTGTTTCCACAGGTAATAATAATCATAATCATATCTATTATATTAATAACCAGTATCAAGTAATATGGGTACTGTTAAAACCAATTTGTAATTACAATATACTAACTATGCAATAAGATAGAACCATTATGAATATGATATGATGATATGATATATATTTCTTCACAGCACTTCTTTACATGCAATGGTGTACCTCACATTTCTGTATCCGGTGCCACCATTAACATATTATTGCAATAACACATTATTTGCAGTACACGTCTACACAAATACTCCCAAATACACTATGTACCTCTTTTGTTCCTTGGTCAATCTCCCCTACATTTCAATTGATATTCTCTAATTGTTCATTAATCCTAATATATTTAGTAATATTGTATACTCCTTTCACACCCCCCTTTTTCCTCTAACTACTATTCACTAAAATCTCCATTTCACTTTTTCTCTATAAATTATCATATTGAATTATTTGTCCTATTTGTTCTTTGACCTTCTATTCATTTACTATTCCAACATCCAAATATTAGTACTAATTTTATGCTGTCACTTGTTCACTTCTCTTAACCCTTTCTCACTATTTTCACTCATTCCTATTTGCGCTCACTTCCTCTTTCTCACTATTCTGCTTACACCTAATCCATTGTCACTATTCTCACTTCCTATAAATACATTTTATTCTACACATCTGCTTATACACTTTCTCTCTCCCCTATACTTCTCGATCTTTTCCAGTTTCACTTTACTTGCACTTTTTGATCACATCCTCAATTTTTTTTTTTTACACATCTCAAATATCTCTGCTAAATCCTCAACTGTCGCAAGTTCTGACCTTTCATTACTATTCGTCTCTGCCTTATTTCTGTCTTTGTCTTTCTTTCTATTTATTTCTTCTTCTATTCCTCTTTTATTTTTCCGCCCCACGCTTTCACTTTCACATACTAGATTTCCACTTACACTTGCACCCTTATTCTTTACACTATTTCCTTCCCTGTCACTTCCCGACTCTTGGTTTCTCTTTTTATCACCCCTCGCCTTTTTTCTAGCGCCCGTGTTGTTTGTTCCGTTATTGTCAGCATTGCTTCTGGGGTGCGCTAACCTTACCGCCATCGTATGGAGATTAGGAATCCGCTTAAGCTGCACGATCACGTTACTGTTTTATTATGAATATAATAAATTTGCCTGTAAAGCTAAAAACTCATCAAAACAATAGAATGGCTTAGCCACGAAGCAAGAATACAAATTTCGAGAAACGTTATTAGCTTGTAATTGAGGAACGTTTTGAGGTTGGTAATTTATTTAATAAATTGATACCTATAACATAGTAACTTTGCCTACATATTACAAATCTACACTTAGAAACTTCGATTTTGTGTGTTATGCTTGTTTATATCAGAGTTTGAGTCATGAGTATATTATTTATGATAACTAAATTTGATATAATAAGAAAAATGTATTCCTATACAGATTGGCAACAGTTAAAATATGTAATCTTTCAAACTAGGATCTGCAGTGACTTCTGTTAGATATTTCAGTCATTATTATTGTAGCTTTTATTCGTAAAATAAGAATTTCCTTAATATGATAACTGTTTCCCTGTATTAAAATATCATAACCAATTACACTATGAAAGTAAAAAGCACAATAAAATTTTAGTATCCAGTCATTAGATACTATATAGGTTTACATTTAATTAATTTTCTCAAAATATAATTAACCATAGATAATGATTTACATAAAATATTTAATATGAAAGTCTCATGTTAAAAATTTATCAGTATAAGTACCTACAAATTTTACAATTTAGACCACATTGTGGACTAAATATATTTTTGTAACTAAAAATTTCATTTTGAGTTCTATCGAAATTAAAAATATATTTCAAGCCATTGAGATACTTGCATAAACTACCAACTTCTCTTGTAAGACATTGAATATTCGCATTGTTGTTAATATAGGTTATATCATCAATGTATAATTTTGTTTTTGTTGTATTTGAAGAGATAATGTATTTATGAAATCGAAAAGATTGTAGCTAAAAATAAACTGGATTCATTATCTAGTAAATTGTAAAATAATATCACGAACTTTTCGAATTTGGTAAATTATAGCTCACGTCTGCCACAATTAGAATATTACTAGTGGCTTGTGCAGCAAATGCTGCAAACTAAGTTCATTAAACGTTCAAATAAACATTTTTCAGATTTATTTTCAATGAAGAATACCAGACATTCGGAAAGTTATTTGCTTCCATAACAATGAAAGATACTCTCTCTTGAGCCATTACTGAAGAGAACCACGCATATAAATATCTACATCACACCGCCATTAAGTATATGAAAAATATCCAACCCCACTTGATTAATAATTATAAACATATTTGATTTTTAATAATATTATTATCTTACGTAAGTTTTATAGATTTCAGTAACATATACTATATATACTATATAGTGGCCACTCAGTAAAATAAAGAAATCAAAATCTAATTAAAGTTATTCTCTATATCTACTTATATAACTCCAAAACGGTTCACTTTCATATCATCAATATAGCATTAATATGTATAATTAATGAAAAATAGTCACATCATTGCATTAACTACAAGAATATTCATTTCTAATGGTAATAACGTCATCAAACCACCTCAAGTTTGGTAGTTTTTAATATCCAATACACAGCTGTACCAATAAAATTACACACCACAGAATCTAACATATACATTATTTTTAGTAAGTTAATTTTTTAATAACCAATTTAATTTGAGCTCTAAATATGTCAGCATCCTTGCAGATCACGGCCTTCGTGTAATATTGTTTACTGTAGTATGTGTTTTGTTTTATTCTGAAATGCAACACGGCCGACTTGATGCTCGTTTCGCTTTTCCTTTACAAAAAAGCGAAGGGAATATCAAGTCGGCCGTGAATGCTATTAGCTAGTTCTCAAAACTGACGACAGATGGATTTTGTAAAATAGGAAAATTATGTTTAAAAATTGACATTTCACTGAAAACTACTATTTTTCCGAAAAACGTTGAGTTCCAAGCTTCAAGATGAGGGGTCATTTATTAAAATCCGTCCAGCAGTTTTCCCGTAATTTCCATTACCAGTTGAAATTATATATAGATAATATACTATAATCATTAGTTAGTTTGTTAGTCTCTTTGTCTGTCTGTGTGTCTGTCAGTCTCAGTCAGTTTGTTTCTATCTTTGTTCTTCTTTTCTGTCATTGTTTTTTCTTCCTTTATTTACTTCTTTCTTTACTAATTTATTTGTTTCTTTGCCCATTTATTTATTTCCTTTCTTACCTTTCTAACGTTTCTTACTTTTCTAACCTTATTTACTTATTTATTTATTTATTTACGTATTTATTTATTTATTTACGTATTTATTTACGTATTTATTTATTTACGTATTTATTTATTTATTTACGTATTTATTTATTTATTTACGTATTTATTTACTTACGTATTTATTTATTTATTTACGTATTTATTTACTTATTTACTTATTCATTTATTTATTTATTTATTTATTTATTTATTTATTTATTTATTTATTTATTTATTTATTTATTTTGGAATTTCTGACTGACATGAACTTCAATGGCTTTATTGAATGATATTTTCAAGATTTTTCCTTTGTGTACCAATGTAATTTTAGTACGATATATGTATACAGTTTAAGTACTTTTAATACAAAATGCTGCTGTTAAATTTCTTGTTCTTATTTTGTTGGTAGCTCGTGATGATGGCATGTATAAACCTGGGTTTCTTGGTATTCGGTATGGGTCTGAGTCATACCGCCGTGCTCATTCCTCGTCTGCAGGAAGAAAACAACACCTTCACATTCACCGACCAAGATATTGCTTCAATAGGTACATGTACAGTATATGCAAAAATGTTACCATGCAGCCTACGTTTGATATATTCATTTCCTCTTTTCTATCAAGAAACAGAATTGGTTTCAAACGATACAGAGACATTCTTCAGTAAGCCTTGTAGTTTATTCCTAGAATATTTAGCAATTGTCCCTTAACGTCACGTATTCGTTTTATCTTTCATTTAGAATATCCATGTATCGTTTCCGCTTCTACAGTGAATTTCCTTTAAATTTTCATTTTGTTTTGTGTCGATACATAATATCTCGATATTTTCCTGTATAATTATTTAAAATAAATTAATATCCATATTTGGGGTATACTTTAAGCATCTTGCGTTTAGGTAAGATCAGTGGCGGTTCCTCAGGGGAGGGAAGGGAGGAACGTCCTCCACACATTTTCTTCTTTTGAAAGTAAATACCAAATAAAATATGTGCCTTGAAATTCGAGGAAGATTCGATAATTTTTAAGTTCACAGCTACAAGAAAAACTCGGTTGACGCGCGCTCATGTGCTGTAGAAAACTGTGAGAAAGATGCGACATTGCCTTTGTAGAGGAAAGGCACTCCATTCCTGCTCTACTGCAGTTAACACACAGACAACAGCGCACTAGCGGCCAGAGAAAGAAGCAGACTTTTAAAGCAAGTAAATAAACGGAGAGGGAGGAGATCCTCCTCTGAATCAGTCATGGGCGGGAAATAGAAACCGACTGGTCGTGCAGCAAGCTCGCTACCGCTGCCACCTAACGACGTTACATTCAACCGGACTATAACACGTCATCTAGGAGCAGACACAACAATAACAGTTTTAACCCAAAGCTATGAAAGACACCATGTAAACATTTTTTTAAAATTATAAATCAAAAATATTATTCATTGCACTTTATATAGGCTACTATTCATGCTTTGAAACTTTCGTGAATATTTGAAAGTTAAAGTCGGGTTTATGTAAAACAAAGAGGAAGTCGTTTTACGTAGTAGGCCACTGAAATTCACTTTTATTCATTGTTTACTAGACAGGGCAACAACCAAGTTGTCAGTTTTGTACAAATATATTTGAAACTCAAAGTAGGTACTCCAAACTACATCATTTTAACATAAAAAATTAATCGGCTACCGGAAACTTTGAATAATAATGATAGTATGACTTTAAAAGAACTGACATTCTTCAAAAGTGTGCGATACTGAACGTGTAAATTGTACATGTGGCAACACAGACCACGTGGGTGGATGCAGTATTCTCACTTTCCTCAGATTATTTCCCATTTCCATTTCCGTAAAACGGTTCCGGTTACGAGTTAGTAGCTAGTCTCTTCCAACACGTGTGATGCTGTAGTGTGCTCGAAAAATGCTACGAGGTTGTGAATTTCCTTGTAATTGTTAATTTTTGTTAATTTGTGCAATTATTCAGCAATGAATGGAAGTGAAATCATAATATATTTTGGACAATTTAGGAAACTCAATTTACAAGAGCAGATTATTGCTATACAGAAGGGAAGGCCAACCCCAACACTACCTGGTCTTACATGTGTGCATGTAGGCTAATTTGTAGCATGTTTCATTCAAGAAGGTGTCATTTAGTGCTGTTAATTTCTTTTCTCCTCTTAAGAAACATGCAGAAGCCGCCACTGGGTAAGATATGAGTGTGGCAATTACAGCAAGTTAACGGTATATTTAACTAAAGAGTGATAATGCTACATGAGATAATACTGCAGTCAGATTGGCGAGGGCTATAGAATTACTCCAACTTTGCCTATCACAATTCTCACTGGATTTCGTAAATCAAACTTCCACTTGTTTTGATGCGAAACATTCAGTATTCATGATTAAGTATCGACAGGCATTCGTGAGATTTCTCTCGTCATTTAAATAGTAACCAAAATAAAGAAAGCGACAAGAACTAGGCTATAAGAAAAAATAAGATATGGCATTCTAGAGTTTCAGATATGGAAGAGGAAAATGTAAAATAGTTCGACATCTATAAGAAGAATTAATCTGCAAGTTCGTACAGTGGTGTTTTAAGCACGAAAGAAAAATATATTTCGTGAGCTTGAAACATACTTCTTCTACAACAGTCATGGAATTGAAAGAACAGTAAAGTAATTTTGAAATTTGAAATTATTTGCATTATAAATTTCATAATCATAAACAACGTAGGTAATGCAGTAAACAATAATGCAACTTCGTTAGTTAAGGAAAAAATAAATTGTAGTAAATAATATATTTGATATATTATGTGATTAGGTAGGAAATGAGACGTTTAAATTTGTAATATTTGTGAAGTTCCAGAGTTCGCTGTATTAGATATTATTATTAACGTTATTGTTTTTATTATTATTATTATTGTTATTATTATTATTATTATTATTATTATTATTATTATTATTATTATTATTGTTCTATAACCAGTATAACGAACCCTATTACACCCGAAGGCATATCATGTTTTAGATGAGAGAATAGGCCTATAGAGAATAGAGAGAATCACTAAAGTACCCATGAATGCGAAAGTGCTATATATAATGAATTGAGGTACGAAAGTTTAATATACAATACATATTAATCCACTGAGTTTCCACATACACTGAACTGAACTGTTGAATTATTATACAACGAATTTATTCACTGAAGTTCAATGTACGTACGCTATGTCGATGCACTGAAGTTCTATTTATATTACACATAAAAATAATGTAGTGTATTTTATACAATAAAATTGTATGTATGTATGTATGTATGTATGTATGTATGTATGTATGTATGTATGTATGTATGTATGTATGTATGTAGGTATGTAGGTATGTATGTATGTATGTGTGTATGTGTGAATATGTATGTGTGTATGTGTGAATATGTATGTGTGTATGTGTGAGTATGTGTGTAAGTATTTGTGTATGTACAATGAAAGTGAGATTTGTAACGTCTAAAATCAGTGACAGTTTAGGTTTCGTTTGTTTAGCTTCAGAAAGCAAATTGTCGTTATGTCAGATTATATTTGGTTTATTTAGGCTTTTGGTAGGCCTTGCATATATGCTTTTTTTTACTGCTTTCGTTTGCTTAAATTAGTTTATAGTTTATAGTAGTTGTTGAAACTGGTTTTAACGTATTTCGGGTTTTGGCGGTAACATATACATATACTGAATGTATCCACTAAAGTTGCTGGGTAACTTTCTGTACTGGACCCCGGACTCATTTCACCGGCATTATCACCTTCATTTCATTCAGACGCTAAATAACCTAGATGTTGATACAGCGTCGTAAAATAACCCAATAAAATAAAATAAATTCACTAAAGTTCTATATAAAGTTATACCACAGTCTAGTATATATAGTCACGAAGTTTGAGTTTGAGGGTGCTAGAAACAACAGACTGTAGTATTTCGCATTGTCTGTAATGAGGCAATGATAGCGATCCTAGTGGTTAGCAACTATCTATGGATGCATATTTACTACGTATTGAGCTTCGTGACTGTATGTACTAGACCAGGCATGTCAAAACCCTGCACATTGTGCAGTCGCATACATTGTGCACTGGTCTCTGTGCAACGTGCAGTTCCTATTCCCCTACCTGGAGGGAGTGAATCGGCTTGGAGGGGAACGCGACAGGGCTGTACATTACCTGCAATAGCTGAACAGCTTTGGTTTCAGTAACACAGATCAGTACGGGTGCTCATTGAACTGTGATTGTGAATGCGTTATGAAAAATATAGTAAGGAGTACACAGATATAACGAAGAAGAGAAATCACGAATCATATAACATAATTGTTATAATGTTTTCCTCAGCCAACAGTAATTATTTTAAAATGAAAGGCTTTCATCATCTCATGTTGACCTAATAATGAAGTGAGAATTTAAATCAGTTTAGTAAAGTTCTCAAAATATGATATTCGCCAGTTCTTATTTCTTAATCAGTACTCTCACGGCAAGAAAAACGTGACAAAAGCGTTATTTTGGAGTCTGTAATAACACAGCCATCAAAGGTTAGACGACTTACAACTTTTATTTGATGGGCTGATAAGTGATGAGAATAATGAATGAGGAATACATATGAAGCTATTGAGATTGTAAGGGATCGAACAAAGCAACTATTTGTAAGGCGGAAAAATCTTCTGGAAAAATATATAATGGCGAATTTTCCATGTTATATTATATTAATATACTTAAGTTAATAAATCTTTAAACCTGACATAAAGAAAATGTTCTCGCTTCACAGCTTGTGAACTACTCTTTTAACTCACTTCAGTAATGCTCCAAACTTGCTGATACTTGCTCTCAACGTTTCCCAAATAAACTATGTGTAAATTTAAATTTATGCTTAATTTATCAAATTTATTAATATCTAGCCGTACCCGTGCGCTCCGCTGCATCCGTTAGAAATAAATATAAAGTAATTACATAATTAAAATAGGACATTTGATCCAGGGAACATTCGTGTTTGATATAAGGATAAATCGTTTATTATGTTACTTAATTTAAATTGTGTTTGCATAATTAAAATGCGATCATTTTGATCCAGAGACCACTCATTTGGTCATAAAAATTATTTTAGGAAATACAGGAAACGAATATACAGAATAGCCTATCAAGTTTTCTGTGCATAAGAAGCTATTTTAATCTTACCTGTCCTCGATTCACTCAGAAGTTACTGTAATAACATTATAGCATTATGCCCATCTAGAGAAACTACACTTTCCAATAGTGAATTAATAATTAATTATACAAATCGGTTAATTTAGCTTCCGATATTACTTCATACAAACACAGAAACATTATCTGTAGGCTATCTTTCATAGCTTTCGATTGTTACTGTCCAAGGCCCCTTATAGACGAAGTCATTTGTTTTTTAATTCATTACACGGCCTTAGATGGCAGTTATTTTAATTTTAAAACTCATTTATCTCATTAAATATCAGTCCTATCAATATGTTTCAAGGAATAAAACTTATCGGAAATTATGTTTAAAGAATCTTTTGTTATGTAACATTTTTCACAGAAATCAATAATAAGCGAGATATTTCGATTTATTTAATTCAGGCCCCCTTATAACCCCCCTTTTAAATAATGTATTTTGAATGCCATATAGCCTAAAATCTAAGTTACAACGAACTTAATTTATATTCCAGCTTTCATCGAAATCCGTTCAGCCATTATAGCGTGAAAAGGTAACAAACATACAGACAGACAGACAGACAGACAAACATACAAACAAAAATTTCAAAAAATCGATTTTCGGTTTCAGGGTGATTAATTATATATGTTAGGACAAATTATTTTTGGAAAATCGAAAATTACCAGAAAAATTTCGGCTACAGATTTATTATTAGTATAGATAATAATGTGAATTTATATTAACATACAGTAAGGAAATGATTCCAGTGTAAAAGCCTCACAATGTCTTATTGCATATAATTGCGAGTAAAATATTGTCTTTAACATTTGTGCACCAAGGCTCCCAATAATGCTTGATGAACAATGAAAGAGTATTACTTTGAAATAATCAGTACCTACTACGTAAAATGAAATACTGTGTTCGTTTTTTGTTATTTCGAAATTACTGCAATATTTATACTTTCTTCAAATACTGTATACAAATCATGTAAGTTATTCTTTACAAACGACTGCTTTGTGAATTGTAACTGAGTAAGTCGATTGTTTCTTGTGTTACTATTATTGTCAAATATAGACACTGGCAATAATTGTGTTTTTTTCCTTCTGCTAAGTATGTTTATAATGTCCAAATGTCAATTTAATTGAACACAAGAAGCGCAGAACAGATTCTTGTACAACCCTCCGGCTAAGAACTGGTAAGAGCAACACGTGAATGACGCAATCTGCACAGACCGACGTTCTGCGCACACAAACTGCACATTCGGTGTCTGATTCTGACAAGCCTGTAGTACTAGACTGTGCTGATACCCTGCGTTGGTTGAGCGGTCAGACCTCCAGCTTTTCACGCAGGCGGCGCGGGTTCAAGTCCCGGTCAAGTATGGGATTTTTGAAATCCATAATAATAATAATAATAATAATAATAATAATAATAATCTTTATTGTCATTGAAAGAAAAACTTCACTATAGACATTGTCAAATGTTACAATCTTACTGCAATACATTTCATAGATTACAAAATAAAAATTTAATTATAAAAACAATGTAGATATTTATCAAATTACATAATATAAAGTTAAATGTACTATATTTACTAGATAAAAGACAGTATCAAGTACTAATTGCCATATGTTTAATAACTAATTAAGAATACTACTAACAGAGGCTAATAATAAACTTAAAAAATGCAACATAAGGTAGTGCAATTTGCTCTGTTCATTAGTACATTGAAATTTAAATGTAAATTGATTTACCGCTAGGTTTCATTTAAAATCTCATTATTAAAAAAATTAAGAAACAACAACCATAACATTTAAAACTTTTAAAACTGCATTGTTTAAAAATGTATGTCAATTTCAAAGAACTCGTTTATTGAGCAAAGTGGGTTTTTAATTAACTAACTGTACAATTTTGTTTTATAAATTTGAACAGGAAGGAGTTGAATGTTTATAGGGAGCTTATTAAATAATTTGATTCCAATCAATTTATAGTATTTTTTTGTCACACTAAGTCTACAAAGTGGATAATCTAATAATTGCCTATTCCTCGCTGTATGATTGTGTACCTCACTTCTCATAGTGACACTTGTGGTGGACAAGGTCGCAGTTGGGATTTTTCTCCTGGTTCTCCCATTTTTTCCCGTGTTAGGCATCTACATCATTCCATTTCTCCATTTCATCATTCCATAGCATTCTGCGATCGCCGACTGGCGACGCACGGAGGGGGCTGGCCTAGGGATGAGGAGGGTTGCCTTCTTGAAACCTGGCTACGCGCCTAGCTTGAGGGTTAGCGCAATAGATCGCACCAGGTTGGAGTGCTGAGCCATAGTGCCTCACTCCCGTAAATTTCATTACATTTCATTCTATGTAAACTGAATTAATAAGGGTTAGAAAGATTTTATGCGACTTTATTCTAAAATAGAGATTGTAAGGGGCTGGAGAATGTGTACTTCGAAAGTCAGATTTGAATTCAATTTATGTCTCTGTCAGTAGAATAAATGACATTCAAATAGATATGTCTCACTGCTTGGGTCGTCTCTTCCCACTTACATTTTCTTACTCTCTTTATCTTCAATCTTATAAGAAACTTTCCAAATTTACCGTGGATGCACGTTATAATTTATAAAAGGACAATATTTTATGAAGCATACAATATTATTATCATTCTATATTATTATTATTATTATTATTATTATTATTATTATTATTATTATTATTATTATTATTGGCATTCAAAGAAATATACAAATTGAATTTTTCTCAATAATGTTGTCCACACTTTTAGCTAATATTCGACATTAATAGTAATGAATTAAGATGAATGTGCCACATGCTATTCTGTTATATTGTTAAACAACTGCTTCAGTATATCACTTTTGCATATATTATGTAAATAATGGAATTATCTTGTCATGTTCTGAAAAACAAGTCGTACGCCAGAAGAATTGAGTAACCAGCAGGCAGTGCGCCTTATACTTATAAATGGCTTTTATTAAAACCAGATATTCATTGCCCCCTCACACGAGCCCGCCATCGGTCCCTATCCTGAGTAAGATTAATCCATTCTTTGCCATCATATCCCATCTTCCTCAAATCCAATTTTATACTTAATAAAATTATTTTGCATAATTTTGACTAACAGTCTCAATTCCGTAGTTACCCAAACAGTTCCTCCAATGTTAGAATAAGTAAAAGTAAAACTTTTAATTCAATTTATATGTTCAATCAATTAAAAAGAATGTCCATACTATGAAGCTAAGTAAATTTAAATCTGTTCTTAAAATATAGCTTCTTGATAATCCGTTTTACAATACTAATGAGTTTTAAATTCTAATGTACAAGGCGCATCCAGAAAGTAAGTTTCCCGATTTTTTCCCCTTGAAAGTAAACGTAATTAGCCGTGTCAATTGCGCATGCGTAACAGATCTATGACGTATCAATCATATGCCAGCCGGACAGATTCCGCCTGGTGCCAGTAGCATGGCAGCAGTGATCCGAAATGGAAGCTCTTATTCCTTATCCCGCCGCCTGCGAGGTTCGGTCGGTGATAAATTTCTTTAATGCACAAACACACACCCTCTCCCTCCCTCTCCCTCTCCCTCTCCCTCCCTCTCTCTCTCTCTCTCTCTCTGGCAACGACGAAGAGCTGAAGACGTCTGTCACACACGGTTCTATTCCCAGGCGGCAGAGTTCTACGACAGAGTGATACAAAAGTTGATCCCACGATACAAGTGTCTCAATTCTGAATGTGGCTATGTTGAAAAATAGCTGAAACATTGCTGTAGCTGTTGCCAATAAATGTTTTCCTGAAAGTGTGTGTTCTCTTTTTCAAAAAAAAAAAAAAAATAGGGAAACTTACTTTCTGGATGCGCCTCGTGTATCTTGTTTATTAATTCTTGTCATATAACTTCAAGCGTCCTATAAACTTATTACAGATAATAGGCCTACTTCTTAGAATAGAGTCAAATTTTAGATTTAACAAAGATGAATTTGAAAGCAGTATGATGAACAAAAGTAACAATGCCTTTAAAGGTCCATAATAAATTAATGTCCTGAACCGTAGCGTCATGGTTTACCCCAGGACTCGCGTTACGGAATGCGCACAGGTTCGAATCTAAAATTTATTAAAGATTTGAACAGAATTTGGCTCTGTTCCATCAAAAAATACTTCGCAATCAATATCGAAATGCTTTCTCCGGTACTGAGATGAGTGAAATTCAGCTATCGGCAATAATCAGTGTACAAGATTAGGAAGAACAACAAAAGCATAAAGACACCGAGCTGCAGAATTTATTGCAAGCCAAAACAGGACTGAATATTCAACTAGTCCGAGTCGATGACTCACAAAGCACACTGTTCAGTGATATATCCTGTGGAAGGACGCGGTCTCATATCCTACGTTATTATGGAAACGTCTGTTTGATCAGATACACAACGTTTCACATCCGAGCGTGAGGATGACCAGTGAAGCGATCCGTCAAAAATATGTTAGCCCACAATCTGAGAAAGGTATTGCCTCTTGGGTACGAACATGCCTTCCTTGTCAACTTACTAAAGTTAACTGATATTTTAAAACGAGTGCCATACATTTTCCTATTCAATGCGAGCGTTTTCGGTATATACACTTGGACATCGCTCGACTCCTACTGCCTGTTAACTGATTTCGTTACTATGATAGACCGTTATACCCACTGGCTCGAAGCAATTCCTGTACAGAAAGTTACTGTTGATACCGTAGCTGGGAATACCCCGAGACGATAACTACAGACCAAGGACATCAATTTGTGGCTCAACTTTTCACTGGACTCACACGCCTCATGAGTTGCAACAAGGCTCTACCTACTGCCTAACTATCTGCAGACCAACGGGATCATAGAAATATGGCACCGCTCACTGAAGACAGCGCTAATATGTCACGGTAATGACGGCTGGTCTGATATTGTCGACACTGTAGATCTCAGACTTCGAACAGCCGTTAAAGAAGACCTCCAGTGTTCTGCAGCAGAGTTACTGTCCCACACGACACTGCAAATTCCCGGAGAGTTTTCTTTTGCCAAACTGGATACTCCTGTACCTCATATCTTCGTCGAAAAATTCCAAAGATACATGCAGCAGTTGTGACCAGAACCTATAACGCAACACTAGAGAGAAAGCGTATTTATCCATAAAGATTTGTATACTTGTTCACATGTTCTCCTGCGGAATGAAGTGACATGCACATTACTGGAAGCGCCTTATGAAGGACATTTCAAAGTTTTTGTCAGACCCAGCGAGAGAATATTCATAGTTTTTTCATTAAAGGAAAGAAAGTGAATGTGTCAGTGGAAAGGCAAAAACCAGGTTACCAAGCAAACTGGGGGTCAGAAGCTTTACAACAAACTTTCTCGGATTCTCCCCTTACACCAGATGAGTCAGAGACTAGTTCTTACAGGACACCTGCTCTAAGAACGTATGAAAGAAATAAAGGATATTAATTTCAGTGAACTATTTTAGGAGGTTTCTTTGGGCGGAGTAATGTGGATGCCTTCATCGTAGTCTTGGCTACAAATATACGTTTCGTTAATTCTGTTAAGTTACAAAGTCTGGTTTGAAGTTGTTATTATATGTTAATGTTTAAATAAATCTTTGTTATTTATAATCATTATTGTCTTTATAGATAACATGACGCTGGCGCCATGTAATAGTAATGTTTAAAAACGTAGGCCCCACTTTGATTATTGTGATTTTCTACTGACTGACCTCAATGTCAACAAGTCAAAAAGATTACAACGTGTTCATAATTCTTGTGTTCGCTTCGTCTGCGATGTCCGTCGCGCTGAACACATTACCCCATCCTTCCAAACTCTAAACTGGCTACGGCTTAACGAACGTAGGAATTTTCATTCCCTTGTTCTCCTTTTCCAAGTCCTTCACACCTCTACACCTACCTACCTTGTCTCCCATTTCAATTACCTATCATCGTATCACAATCTCTTCACACTCACGCAAAATAGCCGCATTCTAGCCATACCAACACATAAGACATAATCGTATTCAACATCATACACAATATTGCTGTCGTGCCCTACCCAGTGACATCAGAGACTGTTGGAATATAACAGTATTCAAAAACAAACTCATTAAGCATTCTTTTACTGCTTAGAGTAGGTTTAATTTTTACAGATGTAAAAAATCTTCCTTTGTTCTTAACTTCTACAATAAACTGTCTAGCCTTTATTAATCAGTTAATCTTTTAGTACTGTGATTTTTATTGTATTTGTAAATTAATTAATTTATTTATTTATTTATTCTGGTAGAGTTAAGGCCATGAGGCCTTCTCTTCCACACTACCAGAAGTGAAACACATGATACAATGACAAAAATAGTGAAGTCATACTTAAATATAAAAATCATTTTTATACACATTAACAAGCTCACACGGGCTATAATGAAATATTAACTAAACATGATACATAATTAAATTATTTACAGGTATATCCTAATTCTACTTTATGATAGACCTAAATGACAATTTATATACACACAGAATAACCTATAAAATCGGCTAACACTCACAAATCAATTTCATGTAAAAGTATAAATTGTAATTATATTGTAATTGCATTGTTAGTATTGCAGTTGTAATCCCCTGGTAGAGTGGAAGAGAAGGCCTAATGACCTTATCTCTACCAGATTAAATAAATAAATTATATATATATATATATATATATATATATATATATATATAAACAGTTCAATTGAAAATTGTTACGTCGCATTGCACGGATTGAATCAACCAATAATATAGAGAACTATGATTCAAACACCAATGTATGAATACAGCACACTTCTGAGGACGTTAGGCTAGGAGTATCATAAAATGTTGTCGGTAGAATATGGACACGATTTCGGGATACTGCAACTATTGACAGAAGACAAGGTCGTCGAAGATCAGCAACACCAAGGGACGATCATTACATATCTTTTGGCTCGTCGGAATCGCCAATGCAAAGCCATTCAATATCAGCGAGAGCTTGTTTAGCAACAGAAACGTATGTATACACACAAACGACAGAAAACCGATTGCATGAAAGTTGATTTTACGCACTACGACAAATAAGAAGAGTTCCTCTTTCTCCATCTGCTCGGAGAGTTCGAAGAATATCGTAACTGGGGCTGAGAGCAAAGGCTGTCAGTTTTGTTCTCCGATGAATCTCATTTCAGCCCATATTCCGACAACCATTGAATACGCATATGCAGGGAACAAAGTACCAGAAATAACCAATCTTTTCCTTACACAGGCATCCATATTCTAGAGGCTTAGTAATGGTTTGGGAAAACATAAACGTTGGATGCTGTACGAATCTCTACGTCGTCCATGGCAGATCACAGATAGGTGTGTGATACAAGGACGAGATTCTACTACCTGTAAAAATGCTTAATGCTTTTGCTGTTTGTGAATCTTTCTTCTTATGGACTATAATCCACGAGCACATAGAGCAGTAGCTTAGTAGACGAAATGTTTGAACAACAAAATATCCTTCGAATGAACTGATCAACATGATCACCAGGTCTAAAAACCTGTGATGCTTTAGGAACAAGAATTGCAGGTCATTAAGCCTCTCCAATGAACTTACAGCAGCTGGAAAACTGTATTTTTCAAGAGTAGAGAAACCTTCCTCAACAAGATGTCAATGGTCTAATAATGTCCATGTGTGATACGTGAGGAGTTCTAGCAGTGGCAGAATATCATATACGTTATTAAACTTTCTGAAGTTTCGTTCTGAACCTTCAAGAGCTAAATTGTACATTGAACCGTAAAGTGTCTTTTTCTTGCTTTTAAAATAATTAAAGATGAAATTCACTTTGTTTATTGATAGCTCCAATTAATTTAGTTCTTCAGCCAATATTTCAAGTAACCTTTGGAAGACAACACAATATACTATCTTAATTTTTTATCAATGTATTTAGAGAGATCCTAAAATGAAACTCTGGGAAACTCCAAGAAAAACCACAATGGAAATAGACTGTTAAGAGAAACAATTTGTAAATGATCACGAAGATATTTAATTGGTCACTATGTGTTCTCCGTTTACTCCCTCTACAGACGGAATGAATGAATAAGAAATTTGTTTTCTTAATAATTAAGAGTATGTTTCTATGGAACTTGTTCTTTGTTCATGGGATTATTAAGATCGAGATAAATATTTTCGACGATATAATTGGAAATTACATATGGAACTTATCGGTGCACACACAAATGATCATTGTATAAAACATTTTTTCTATTCACTGAAATATACCAAAAAACTTGCATTTTGTGTCTTGCAGTGAGCGTCTATTCGATTATCTCTCCTCTCGGATTCCTGCTCGGCGGCATCGTCACAGACTTCTGGGGACGAAAAAAGACGATTATACTGGGACACGTGATCTACATTGTAGGCTGGAGCACAATAGCTGCAGCCCAAAATATCAGCACCATATTTGCCGGGAGAATGACTGAGGGCATCGCAAAGGGTCTTGTCCTCACAACCGGAATTGTAATAATTTTGTAATATTAATTTCTGCACGCTGTGGATAGAATTGTAAGTTCCTCAAATAGCTAGATTAATAAGTAGATCCTATAAAATTGTCGTCTTCTTTAACACTACAATAATAGCCCTGTTTTCATTAGATTTATAATATTGTAGCTGAAGTATTAAGTAACGGTCTTATAACATTAGATTAGACATTGTGACCTTGAAGATCTATGAAATGGAATTTCTTCCCTCTTTTAACAGAATCCTCAGTAGTCTCACGCGACGTTTCGCAGAGACAATACTTTCTGAATAAGGCAATTTCTTCCAGAAAAAAATTGAGAAATTCGTAGGGTATGAAAGAGCTGGCAGATAAATTCTTAGATTAGTATTCTGTCGTAATTACACCGCAAGAAACTTCAGTCCCTCATTCACAGAATACCAACAAAAATATACCAGAAGAATATTCCTCACATCATCCAGTTTCCATCTTTTTTTGACAATATATGTCTATGAGCATTTAGCATCTAAGCTTATATAGAAATTCTGCAAGTCTAAATCCCGTGAGATCAAATCAGATTCTTATTCATCACTATATGATGTACTATAGAAATATTTTGTTGACCACGTAAGATTTTTATCCTCTGTACTTAAACTAATTGGTGCCAACACTGTATTACTCAGGAATCTTGTAATATTTATATTTCCACTGTTGTTACATTCTAGAATATGAAAGAATACCATTAACGAGTTACTGAAAGTGTTGTAGGAATTCAGTGCATTCAATATCCTTCATATATGTATTGTTATTATTTTTGTAAGGAGTGAAATTCGAAGAAAACTGTATTGCAGTAGGCCCTAGACAAAAAAAAAAAATCCATATGCAACCAGTTGCATGTAGTAAATAATTAATATCAGTCACTATACTCATGATGTTACTTTCATTCTAAGCTAGAGAGCGAGTCAATTTGCCTATTTTATATTAAAAAAATATAAATACCTATAGAAAATGCTCCCATTAAAACATGTATCTGTCTTTATCAATGTGAGCTTCTTTCTACTATAGAACATATTTTAACAACACAGTCAGTAAGTCGTTAATGCTATTCTTTCATATTGTAGAGTGTAATAGTGGAAATATAAATCTAACAAACTTCATCAAAGTTCATCAAACAATGTTGGCACCTGTTAGTTTAAGTACAGTACAGAGACATAAATATCTTAACTGGTCAACATAATATTTCTTCAGTACATGATATAGTGATGATACTAAGAGCACATATCGACATAAACTGTTAATACCGACAAATTATTAGAAAATAAGACTTAAGGCAATTTGTCATTTTACTGTCTTATTACTTGTATTCCACCCAGACACAAGTCCGAACTACCAAATGACAATATAAGTTGTGCTTTTTAATATCTTTCTCGAAACTAAAAACTGTAAGAATGAAGTGACTTAAGCCCTATTTACCATGAACCGAAGAATTATGAAAATAAAAATAAATAAAAATGTAATTTTATACGCTAATCTTTACACCTCCTGCTACTCGGTGCAAAATGTAATCAGAACCATATACTTTTTTTTTACTGATTATAGTAGAGACTGCAAGATAACTTTTGTACACCCCTACGTTTTGAAATTCGAAAATTTTTATTTCCATACGCCCTACTGTGGATGTATACAGGACTCCTACAAGAGACCTTTCCGGTTTCGAACACACGTAATTTACGTTATATGAATCTGAGATGCATGAAAATAGTACCAATGGAAAAAGAAACTCATAAAGTTTAGTTGTGGCAACAGTTTTTTTCTTGTTGATAACACTGCCTCATAATAGCGCATATAAACTAATTTGTTCATTGTTGAGGCGAAATGACTGCTATAGACAGAGAAGTTTTTTGTGTGCTTGATTTTCATGTGAACCAATCGGTTATTAAAGTGCAATGGCATGACAGATCAAAGTTTGGTGCACATCCACCCAGTGGGCCTACAACCCGTAAATGGTACAGTGATTTTAAGGCAAGAAACTGCTATGAAGAAATTTCTGCGTAAGTATGCAGACTTTAATTAAAAACGATGATGAATTTATTCGTTCCGTGGTGTTTTCTGACGAAGCCACTTTTCATCTTTCTGGTAAGGTGAACTGACATAACCTCAGAATCTGGGGGTCGGAAAATCCGCGTACCTACGTGGAACTTGACTATAGGATTTATGTGTGTCGTGTTACCAAGGGCGAAAAAATTGAACATCTTCAAGGCAAGGAACTAAACCTTTTTGAGTTTATCTTTTCATTGGTACTCTTTTTATGTACCTCAGATTCATAGAACGTAAATTACATTTGTTCGAAACCGGGAAGATCTTTTATAGAAGCCCTGTATTGAAATGTCTCTAGTAAATAAATAAATATGTAAATAAATAAGTACATAAAATTAATTAAAAGAGAGTAGGCTAAATCGATAAAGTAGTCGAGGACGCAGAATCCAACGATTGTCAAAGCAGTAACATTATCTCCCCTACAGGTTTACCTGGACGAATTGTCCTCCTCCAAACTCAGGCCTGTGTTCGGCAACTCCATGAAGATTGCAATCCTACTGGGCATCCTACTCATCCTAGGCCTTGGTACGTTCTTGCACTGGCGGACGGCCACTGCAATTGCCATGTGTGGTGACATACTCGCTATCGTGGGATTCTTCTTGTACATTCCTGAGACACCGTCCTGGCTCATCCGGAAAGGTCGCCTCAGGGACGCGCATACGACCCTCACCAAGATGTGGGGACCAGGACGAGAAGCAGAAGTGAGTATATTTTCTCAATCTTCGCTTAATTTACTTCCCAATTTTGTTGATTTAAAACAAAAACGCCACAACAGTAATATTTTATGTACCCAATTCAGTGCTTGTAAAAGAATATTACTCGTATCTTAATGCTCTAGCGGGTTTTCCCTCAACCCAATATGAGCAAATGGGTAACTTTCGGTGCTGGATCCCGGACTCATTTCACCGGCATTATCACCTTCATCTCATTCAGACGCTAAATAACCTAAGCTGTTGATAAAGCGTCGTAAAATAACCTACTAAAATAAATTAATGCTCTAGCAGTACAGATTTCAAGTTTTCAGCAGTCTTAAAAATTATATTTATTTTAGCATGCTCCATGTCTGAGTACATCGCTTTCTCCTAAGTACGAAAAGTTCTCTTGATGTTATGTATCTACAATACTATTCAATCGAGAATGATGTACAGAGTGGACCGCTCGAATGTACCTAATTTCAATTGTATGTGACTGATAAACGGTTGAAGACAGAACCTTACGGTACAATTTTCCCTTGAAATTATTCAAATTAACTTTACAGGGAGCTATACCTGAAAGCCTGATTTGCATAATACACGTCACTGTTCGTTAACAGAAAACCACAATTTAAGTCACACAGAGTTAGTGTGCACTCAATGTTGGTTGCTTGACGATCGTCAGCCCACTTTGAGGTCTGTGAATATAGAGGGGGAAAAATTGGATCGGTGTCTGGTAGAGTTCCCAGGTAGCTCAGTTGGTAGAGCGTTGGTACGTTTAACCAAAGGTCCTGGGTTATATACCCAGCCCCGGAACAATTTTTCCCTCGAAATTATTCAAATTCACTTTACAGGCAGTTATACCTGAAAGCTTGATATGCACCTTACACTAACGTTTATATGAAAGGAAAACTCAACAAGTTTCGAATCCTGTCGGTAGATGGTGCACAGACACGGTTTCTTTTCGTAGATTGTATCGATTGTCAAAATGGCGACACCTCAGATGAAAGCGCAAACTGTGTTGTGGTATGCGGAGTTTAAATCAATTGTTAGAGTTCAAAGGGAGTATCAGCGAGTGTTTAACCATGATGCTCCAACTGCTAGAAGCATTAAGAAGTGGCACGATACATTTTTAGCTACATCCGACGAAATGGTTGCAAACGTTCAAGCCGCGTATGAGCGAAGCCCGGGGAAGATATTAAGAAGAGCTTCGCGGGAACTTCAAGTACCAAATTCAACATTGCAACGAATTGTCCACAAACATCTCAAACTGTACGCATAAAAATTGCAGTTAATGCAACGTCTGGAGCCGGATGACAAACCTAAACGAGTGGAATTCGCCAATAGCCTAACATCCTTTTCCAGCAAGATGGCGCTCCTCCACACTGGTTTAATGACGTTCGTACGACTTTAGACAACGTGTTCCCTGGCCGTTGGTTTGGTAGGGGAGGACCGATCGCTTGGCCTCCGAGATCTCGGGATTTAACACCGCTGAATTTCTTTCTCTGGGGCTACGTCAAAGATAAAGTGCACGCCACCCCAGTCAGAGACCTTCGTGATCTTCGGGAACGCATCATGGAGGCTATTGAGTGCATTCCAGAAGACATGCTCCAATGTGCTTGGCAAGAAATCGTTCATCGCCTCGATATCGTCACAGTGATAGCTGAAGCTTACGTAGAGATATAGTGATGTGCATATCGAAACTTGTTGAGTTTTCCTTTCATATAAACGTTAATGTAGGTTTCTATCTTCAACAGTTTACCAGTCACATACAATTGAAATTAGGTACATTCGAGCGGTCCGCCCAGTATAATAATTCACATATAACAGGAATTACCTTATTTTATTTTATTGTTTTTGCATTTCTGCGTATACTGTGTGTACCGAACTGTGCAATACTGAATGCTTAGCGCAATATTGCTAATGAAATTCACAGGAAAACTTTACAAGCTATAAAATTTACGAAAATAACATTTATTTCTTTCTGCAAAAGCTTATAACATGATCATAGTCCATATGTAGAATTTTGAAAGCTTTTGGAATTGAAAGAAAGGACAGTGGTAAGAGAAATTTAAAATTTAAGCGTAAACGTGTCCTTGCAAAGGGAGTTCGGGGCTGAGAAAAACTGAGTATGTGAGCTCGAAGCATATTGGCCACTTATCTCATTCCGTATTACGCTACTCCATTGAAGAAGATCTAGAAAATATTGAAGGGGAAAAGCTGAAAATGGACGTAAATTCTTACATACCACATACGGGGGGGGGGGGTGTGAAGTTTACTGAATTGAATTGGAGAGGGGAAATGGAAGGAATAACTTTAAAGATACTCGAAAAAACGTCCTTGCAAGGGAGTTGCGGCTGTCAAAAGTTGTATTGTTACATAGTATTTAAGTATGAAGAACTGAAAGTAGGCCTATAATACAGGGCTCCTACAAAAGACCTTTCCTTTTCGAACACATGTAATTTACGCTCTATGAATCTGATGTGAATGGAAAGAGAGACTCAAAAACTTCAGTTGTGGCAACATTGTTTTCCTAGTTGGTAAGATTGCCTCTCAATAACGCATATAACCAAATTTGTTCATTGCTGTGGCAAAATGGCTGCCATAAGGAGACAGAAAAGTTTTTGTGTGCTTGATTTTCATGTGAAGCAATCGGTTATTAAAGTGCAATGGTGAGAAAGTAAACTTTTTGAGTTTCTCCTTCCATTGGTACTATTTTCAGAATCTCAGATTTATAGATAGTAAATTACATGTGTTTGAAACCGGAAACCTCCTTTGTAGGAGCACTATATCTATGTATTTATATTTTTGAGAAGCAAATACAACTTATGAGGTCGCAAGGTGTCTCTAACGTCCTGATGGAAGGAAAATTATAACTTTGCTAATGTCTGTATGATAAAATTATTATTTACGTTTGAAAACGTTTTCTTCTTCCGTTTGTTTCACGGGATTCACGTGTTAGGCTACTGCCGTAAAGAGAATTGATGAAAACACTCGCCACCATAGAGTGCGTTCAGCATTGGCATCTGCTTTGGGAGATCTGAAATAGCAAGTATACGAAGCAATTCAATGCACCTCTTCTTCTGGATCCATCAAAAAGGTTTACATTATAGCCATCAATCGCAAGAAAAATCAGGCTGTTGTTTTCGATCCCACAGGTCGTTTCGAAATAAATATCGACCATGTTAAGGAACTTCATTTGAAAAAATAAGAATTTAGGAACCATGTATTATCAACTAATGCAACCATTACGGTATATCCCTCAATACGTGGACAGTAATTGGTTTACCTTTTGGCAGAAGAGGTAGTGTTTCAAAATTTACATGTGATCTACTAAATCTCCTGAAATTCACTACCAAACTGTGGAAAATACACTAATGTTTGTGGCAATTGCAACACCAAGGAGGATACATGTGAAATGAAATTGATACCATAGATTAGGTACATGACAATACACAAATGATTAGAATTAGGTACGGAAATGTATCTGATCTGTGATCGTGAGATTTCAGTATGGTGTGAAGAATCCATGCATTGCAATCAGAGCCTCTAAGCGCCGTGGCATGGAATCAAGAAGGCCTGGTTATGTTCCTGGGGAATCTCTCTCCAAGCAGTTTGTATGCGAGTACACAAAGTGTCAAAAGTGGGTGCTGGAGGACCATGACGAACAAGTTGCCGACCAATCACATCTCAGACATGTTCGATGGGTGACATGTCTGGCGAACGTGCAGGCCAGGGAAGTAGTGATACCCGTCGTTCTTCGAAGAAGGCTTGCACAATCCTCGCCACATGTGGTCGGGCATTGTCCTGCTGAATATGGCATGTGAAGTTCCCTGAAGGAGGGACAGTACCTCGGGCTCTAAAAACTCCCTAATGTAGCGGTTGCTGTTGAGATTGCCCTGAATACGTAGGAGGCGAGATCGCATATTGTATCCAATGGAGCCTCAAATCATCACACTAGGCGTTTGTCCGCTATGCCGTTCAACAATGGAGGATTCTGATTTTTACATGACCAAAAAAAACATGTTGCAACAGTCACTGAATCAATAATTAAACTGAAATACGCAATTGACTTTACTGGGGGGCAATACTAGTGTTAGAACAATGCTAAAAACTGGGAATTTCTCGAAAGAACACGAAAACAAGTAGGTTGTTATTAGTTGCAAAGTACGATATTAGGCAAAGAGGATAAACTACCAGAGGCGAATCTCTAATTATCGAGTTGAGAGAAGAAATGTTATGTATCTCGATGAGTTATAGGATACATTGTCATACCACCTGTATTGCAAGTCTTAGAGCAACGACTCAGCTTCGGTATCAAAGGGACAGCTACTAATAATGATACACACTGCAGGTGACCAAACGTTTCGCTTAAATGCCCTGCTAATTCGGAAAACCTTGAAAACGATTACATGAAATGCGAGTTATTTTCTGACGACGTTATAGACGCCATTATCATAAACCGTGATATCGGTGATGGTGATGGTAATTTCAGCTGTAACAAGAAATGGATGGGATAGCAGAGCTTCAGGACTCCAGCTAGAGGTATGGTAAGAGGTCAATGTTTTCAATTAGATGTTTAGCGCGCATATTTTGTTGGTTTCACTTAGTTCTCCCTCCCTTCCAATGACGTCAACCAGGCTTTCAGATCTTCTGCGCGAGCTGTACAGCCGATAGAAACTGAATATACGTCGTCACTACTGTCGACTGGGGAACACGCACCAACTAGTTAATGTTTGTAAACAAACCCCACGGACCAAGGATGCCTATCCTGATACAGCTACTTCATCCGAACCTTAGTCATAATTCATAAAACATATTCATAAGGCTCACGAATATACTGGTAAGTAAAAATTTTCAATTATGCCTAATACACATATCTGATAACTAGCCTTGTAATGTTGGGGACAGATACGGTGCATTACGGTGGTTTCAAGTTGACTATTCGTTCGCCAGTCACTACTGTAGCATACGTAAACAGTGTACCTGCTGAATAATAATGCCGAAGTTTGAAGGTTCTCAGCCGCATATTTTCGCAGCGGAATTTGGTGAGTGTTTTGAAGTGAATGACGGGAATATTACATGTAAATTATGTAATACAAACATATGAATGAGGATGCTTGGTAACTTTCGGTGCTGGACCCCGACTCATTTCACCGGCATTATCACCTTCATCTCATTCAGACGCTAAATAACCAAAGATGTTGATAAAGCGTCGTAAAATAACCTACTAAAACATATGTATGACAAGTGATATTATAGATAAATAAACATAGCACAAGAAAAGAAAGAAGGAAACTCAAACCCACGAATAATTAAATGATAATTCTTCTGCACATAACAAAAAGTACGTAAAATATATCTTTGTGATGCTATGTCGCTTATATTTACTTTAGATCTGTCCAGATTTGTATATGTGCACTTATTATTCGCGTAATCAATCGCAGAACCAAGTCAATGTCCTCGTACTAGCTCACGTCCCCAGCCTATGTACCATGCTGCAGTTAACTTATGTAATCGGGCCCCACATTACAAGCCTATTGATAATAATTATCAAAATCAATAACTAAGACGAGAAAATTAATTTACATTGCTTTTTGGCACAGGTGCAGAACGACATCAAGATAATATCAAAAAGGTTTAACTTTAAAGACAACAAAACGATGATCCGCAATGGAAAAAAATTCTTCAGTATCCGGCAAATCATCCCAACCACACTTGGATACATGAGGCCCTATATATTGAAGCCATTCTTCATCGCTTTGGTGTTCCTAGTTTTCCAGTGCTTCTGGGGGAACACTATCATTACGGCTTACAAGGTGGAAATTGTCACAAAGTTAAAAGGAAACGCTGACTGGATGGACAGTTACGTCATATCTATAGTTGCTACAGCTGTAGAAATAATCTCTCTGGTGATACTCTGCTTGTTGCTTCTGGTGATTGGTAGACGAACAATGGGATTAGTGTCAGGAATAGGAATGGTGATATGTGCTTCCATTTTGATTGGAGTTCTGTACTATGAGGTAACTGCGGATGTTGTTATTCACGAAAACGCTATTATCTGGGTAAAAATATTATTTTTTATGCTTTACAACTTCACTGCTATGATAGGATTAGGAATTTTACCTTTCATCATGATGGGAGAGATGTTGCCTTCTAAAGTGCGAGGGTTTGGTACTGGCTTGATTGTTGCGATTTATGATGTACTGGTCGGAGTTAGCTTAGCGTTGTACCCTTCTATCAGCAATGTGCACGGTATCAAAGGAATCTTCCTAATATTTGGAATATCATCCCTTTTCTGCACTGTATTTGTTTTCCTCTTCTTACCAGAAACCCATCGTAAGAGACTAGAAGAAATCGAAACGTATTTCCATCAACCGAACATCATGTGGATAACGGGAAATGGATACAGAAAAGTGAAGGAAAACGAACAGATTGTGTAACATAAAGAGTTCTCACAATTCGAAAATCACCTTCCTTCATATGAATACTTATCAATTGTTCCATTAAATTCTTAAATTGGCTTGATTTTTGCATCGACTTCCCTGACGTCCAATGCCAATCGAACTTTTTGTAGATAACGAGAATCCAATGAACTCCAAGACACACATATTATACCATTTTTTCTGTATGTGTCAATTATCGCTACAATTTTGTTACTTAATCTACAATATTTTTAGTATCCTAATTTTTTCATTAACGAAATTTCAGAAGTACAGATTATATATAGTAAGGATATGAAATAAGACAAGCAGACAAAAATAAATTTTACGCAAAATGGTACAAGAGAGTGCAGCGTGTATACTAACTGGCTCCGCAGTGAAGCAAGCGGCAGTATTCGATTCGGCAGCGATGTAAAGTTGGTACTGTGTAGTGCCTGGTTTGAACACGTAGGAATATTACATATCCTCTCTCGCTCTCTCCCACCCTCCACTATTCAATGAGGCTAAGTCAGTGATGTCAAGGAGAGAGCGCAAACGTGCCCCCAGCCCGTATGCGCTGATCAGAGCACGTAAGGCACCCAGGTACAAGTCACTGGTGAACACAAGAGTTGTACAGGGACATCATTTTAGTTTTCCTTCAATTTTTATTGTACCTGAGTTTTTTAATGTACTGCACTCCCACCCCTTCTACTAATGAAGTTCCAACTGTCCTACAGACAGAATCAAGGCTGCATATAGTAAACAGCACTGAGTTAGTGAGTATAGTACGTTCCAGAAATATGTTCCCATTTTCCAGTGACGAAAGAGCTTTCAATATTGAACAATATTTTCGCACAGGTACTGTTCGTTTGCGTACGTCGCATCCCGATTTCCCCCACCTGCTTCTGCTCGCCCCTCTGTAAAAGCTGGGCTGTCTTAGCTCTTTTCTGAAAAGATTAATTTATGTTAGGAATTGGACGTTTACGTAATATTATACAACTGTTTAAAATAACTTAAATAAAAGGGCCTCGTTAAGTAATTAACTGTCACGTGATTTCCCCCTTTCTACGATCCAGCGGCATAACCACTTGGACGGACAGTAGATAGCATGTCTGAGTAATTTTATCTGTGCGGGTCGAGCAGAAGTGAAGATTGAATTTACAGTACGTAAGGTACTCTTTTATAGAGTAGATACAGAATTATTTCAACATGAGTTACTAGTACGAAGGAAAAAACTGGTAATTTGAATTAGATGCAATAGTCTGTAGTGCGATAATATGCACAAAAGAACTCAAGCCTGTATCGAAATGAACGGCCACCATTTTCAAAAATGTGTTTAAATATCCATATTATGATTATTTTTCAATTTAACTTCATTCTCTATATTGTACGCTAATGTGCTGTAGACAGTATAATATACACTTCATAATGAATATGTTCGCATGGATAACTCCGTTCGTGAGTAAAAACACTTATTGTTAGCACTGTTACTGTAACTATTTGGATTAAACAAAACCTAATGAAAATTATCAAACTCAAACTTGCGATATTTCCTATTTTAAGTAAATGGATGAACTACTTTTCTTCCCTCCTATACCTAGTAAAGTGATGTGTTTGTGTTTTACGTCAGTATCATCGAACGTCAGTATCATCGTCGAAGGGGGTAGAGAACGGTGTTTCCGGTTCTCTAAAGGTATAGACAGGTTAATATTAAAAATGTTAGTAAAAATAAAATGATGTCCCTGTACATTACACATTGGCGAAAAAGTCGTTCAGTAAGTTTCAGGCTGACTAGACTCTTGACTTCTTATGTAAGTGAAATATAAGGTAGTGCTCTTTGTTGCTTTGTGGAAATTATTTAGTTGCTAAGACGAGCAGTGTCGAACGCCTGAAATTATTAGTTCATCTACAGTTTCATATAATATTCAAATTGGTTTGTTTTTATTGACATTAAATAGTAGTAAATGTATGTGAAAATGTATTGCAGAGCTTCTTCCTCACAGCATTGTATTTATGTTTACAGAATAAAGTACAAAAAAGTGTGTGCTGTTAATGGCATAGACTCGTTACATGTCAGTTACTAGTTGTGTCCATAAATTGTCAAGATTTTCATACATAAATTCTCAGTTTGACGATGTTTCTTATCATTACGATATTGTTCTGTCCAGGTATTTTGAATTGCGTGAATATTTATCAGAATTCATAATAAAAAATAGACACAGTCCAGAAAAGTTGACTCTACATGGATCGAGGAACGTAACTTTCTCAAGGATATATTCGAGCATCTGAACGTTTTGAATTTTAGATCGCAAGGAAAGAATCAATTAATATTTGTCGACAGATATTATTAAAAGCTTTCAGCTGAAGATTTCATCGTGAATGTCACAGATCTCACAGCAGAATTTTTATAATTTCAACGCCTTCAGTCACTGAGCTACTGCTCAACAGTATAAAATACTGCAATGTTTTAAAAAAAAATTCTGGGAAGAATCTCATAGACGATTTAAATATATTGACCTGCTCCAGCCCAAGTTGGATTTGTTTTGTGATTCTTACTCATCAAACCCAGAAAATATACCAAGATAGTTACAATTGAATTCCCTGAATTGACAAACATTCCAAGTCCAAAATTGACAGAATTTGAATTTTTATCTAACAAGTTGTGTTTTACATTGGCCATCACTCTGTAAAAAAAGAATATCCTAAATCCGACTCCAAGACTGTGATTTTGGATCATACAAATATTTATTTCAATACTCATAATGCAAGCCTATATAGTTTCTTTGAGGTCCTGAAATTTTACTTCAATGGACTTGGAATGTTAGCTAATTCAGGCCTTCCATTAGAAATTATTTTGCTGCAGGAAACATTTCACCGGACATAAGAAGGCTGGTGTCGGCAAAAATCAGAAAAAGCACTTCAGAATTACACGAGTAGTCGGAAATTTAAATTTGTTTCTAGAAGTGTGATGATGCTCATGTAAGTAGTACATGATTATGTAACGGTTAAAAACAATAATTATGCTAATTAAAAGCCTAATTAAGTTAAAGAGAAGCTATGTTTATTATTTGTTATATCCTACTATTTTATAATTAATTGCATTTATTAGAGAGGTACATGCTGCAAAACATGCGTTTATTTCTTGTTTTCTTGTATAAGCGTAACACATTATCTATTACTGAAGAGCAGTTTAATTCATCTTGCAGTGATAGGCCAATAGAGTTCATTTTGCTCACCCCTTCGTTTTCACTGCTACTGGCTGCAGAATAGATTCATTGGAACCCGTGAGCGCTTGTTTTGTAATTGTAATATTATTCTTCATATTATAGTTGGAATCTCCTGGTAGAGGGGCAGAGGAGGCCTGACGGCCTTATCTCTACCAGGTTAAATAAATAAATACTACTTAATACTAAAAAATACTACTTGTTAGCACGTAGAGTCTTTCACATGCTCTGACCTTGACACCCCTGGCTAAGTTCATTGACTCTACCTCAACGGTGACCAAAACGGGTGTCGTGATTACATCGTGTAATCACAGACATTCAAACGGATACGAGAAGTTTCCTGTACATTGCTATGCGTTTCATTCACGTACTGAAAGCAAGCAGTGGCCGTATCATGTCGCTCTACAAAATGTCTCTACAAGCAGTACCGGTAAGAGGTTGTTTCGTAAAGAGTGAGAAGGAGAACTTTTTTGTTGTTCTGTTGGAAAAAATGTAATATGTTTACTTTGCTCATCGGTTCAATTAGGAGTATTTAGAAACATTAATTGTCACGCTGAATAATGTATTATTATTATTATTATTATTATTATTATTATTATTATTATTATTACTGACAACTAAGTATGTGTTTCTATAATTCTTCTGTACGCGCATGAATATAGATATTTTCAGATTTTCTTCCTAGAAAGATAACATTATTAGGTTTTATCACAATTTTAATCTTCTTAACCTTTAGATGAGGGTGAACTGATTGCTTTAATACGAACTGTTCGTAGCTTATCACAAATGCAACAATGCATTTTGTTTGGTAATGTGAACTGATTGCAATAATACGGATTGTTCGTAGTTTATCACAAATGCAACAATATCTTGTGCTTGCTAATGTGAACTGGTTGCTAGAATAAGGATTGTTCATAGCTTAACACAAATGCAACAATGTCTTGTGCTTGATAATGTGAACTGATTGCTAGAATAAGGATTGTTCATAGCTTAATACAAATGCAACAATATTATGCAACAATGTCTTGTGCTTGCTAATGTGAACTGGTTGCTAGAATAAGAATTGTTCATAGCTTAACACAATTGCAACAATGTCCTGTGCTTGCTAATGTGAACTGGTTGCTAGAATAAAGATTGTTCATAGCTTAACACAAAAGCAACAATGTCTTGTGCTTGATAATGTGAACAGGTTGCTAGAATAAGGACTGTTCGCAGCTATCACGAATTCAACAATGGCTTGTGTTTGCTAATGTGAACTGACTGCTTGAATAAAGACTGTTCATAGCTTAACACAAATGCATCAATAAGATAAAGTACCCAAATAAGAGATAGGACCCTAATAAGAGGTACATTGTTAACTTCTCCAGTATAATTCGCCATCTCTCGACAACTGTGGTAAATCAATGTTTGTGCTTCTAGGACATCGTGTTTTTTGTCAAACCTCAGTTGAAAGTAAGCAACGAAGCTGAGAGCAAGCAAAGTAATTTTTCATACTTTGAACTTTTTACTGGT
Source organism: Periplaneta americana (assembly GCF_040183065.1). Lineage (NCBI taxonomy): Eukaryota > Metazoa > Arthropoda > Insecta > Blattodea > Blattidae > Periplaneta > Periplaneta americana. The sequence goes on from NC_091127.1 coordinate 120,977,019, forward strand.
TCTTGTTGAGGAAGAGAACAGCAGTTAATGTACGGTGCAACAAACTTATTATTAATTTTATAAAATTGCTGGCAAAATATTGCATATAATAAGGTAGATTGCTAATAAGAAAGATAATAATGTATGACCTTGGGTAGCAATTTCATTTTTATTTACTCTGTTCCCTAATAAGAGATACCTACGGATCCTATTAAGAGACAGTATCTCTTATTTAGAACCCTTATTTGGTATTATTATGATGTTCACCTTTGAGAGTTTACGAAAAGTGTTAATGCTTCTAGTCCTGTTAGTTTATCTGCCAGTAACTACATAAGAACCAGTGAAAGATTAATTAAACTATTAACTAAAATTAATTGCGAATTAGGTCAATCATTAATTATCTATTGTCCTCAAATATTCATTACAAACATTACTAATTGAAATGATAAAGTTATCATTATTAATGACTAAAATTAATTATTCATCGAGATGACAATAATATCAATAGTTAAAGTCAATTAAAATTGGGTAGTCCGAGAATATTTACCTTACTTAAAGATCAAAACATAAGTACTTAATTCGTAAAATATTCTCCATACATTTGAAATAAAAATCTTGTGTAATTATTAAAAATTAAATTTAAGTGTGATTCCTGGTTTCGAAAATTTCGTTGGACCTGTGTAAATATCGCTACTACAGCCAGTGCCAGCGTTTGTGGCGCGTGTTCTTGAGTAAAAAGCCAGTCAGTGAGCACTTGTTGCCAGTGTAGCTGAGAACGGTAACACCCAACACGTCACGTAAGCAATCTCCCAATCACAGTTGTCAGTCTTATTACCCACTGACTGCGTCAAGGGCAAGACACTTGCACTTTGCGTTTCTGGGATGTGTCCTTGAGTACACTGACCAGTCAGTGGCATCTGTTGCCACTTCGGCTGAGGCTGGTACCACCTCCTAAACAGATGTGACGTAAGGAATCTGCCAATCACAGTTATCAGCTTTAACGTCCACAGGCTGTGGCAAAGATAAGTTATTCGCTCTCAACTTTCCCATTATTTTTTTCACGCGCCAAAAACGGTGACTTTTGTTACACCATAGTTAGGCCTACAGAAACAGCACCAACAACAACCATCATCTCAGAAGCCGTAAGCTTCAACCAGTGGGTTGTCGCATGTAAAGTCATCCAGGGCAGGAAAAGGAGCTATCATAATATCAATTCTAATCAGAAACAAATGAGAGCGAGTTTAATAAGGAAGAACAAAGAAAAGATGAGCTCGCAAGAAGTTGTTCGAAAAACAACAAAAACCACAAAAAAAATTCAGTCCATGAAGCACTGCTTGAGTTCGTCCAGTTATGAAGAATCCGATGTGGAAATGGAATTAATTAACTCTAGTGACTCGGAATAGGCCTATGGAGAAAATTATGATGATGGAGAGTGCTTGTTTTGCACTGATTTTTTTTCAGAGGATACTAGGGCCCAGGGGGGAGAAATAGATTCAGTGTTCAAAATGTCGTCGTTGGGCTCTCGAAGGCTCCAGCACTGATGAAGACCCTTTCATTTGTCCAACTTATTCAATACACTGAAATAAGAATTATGTCAATTAGAGGGGTCGGCAAAATAAGTGCAATCAACTTAAAATTAAAATATGGAGATCGAAATTTAATATTCTATCATTTTTCTTTCTATAGTAAAATATTAACGTTAGCAATACTAGCCGAAAGAATATTAGTACATTCATGTCCGATTTGAAAGACATTGTATTCTATTCGTAAACCATATTTATTTCACTTGGGAAAATGCCAAATAAACTACAGAATTTCTCTTGAGAGGAGTTAGACCACTGTTGCACTAACCCCTTCAATTTTAAAATGTTCCTGAATTTATTAAAATATCTACATGATTTCACAATATTATATATTACTTAATTTTTTTGCGAAATGATAATAATTTTTGTCCATGTTCAAAAATAAAGTTAAATAACACAGGTATCTCTTATTTGGAACCCTTTTCCAAAACATCAATATTTGCCAGTTTTACTTTTTTTATAATTTAAAGTAATAATAAAAACTGACTAAAATTTGTATTGTAAATTCTAAAAATAGACGAAATGCTGTTTGTATTCCACTCATTCAGATTAAAAATGTCTATTCCCATCCTCATTTATAAGCAGTTAAAAAAAGTGTCTCTTATTTGGGTATTTTACCTTATATCTTATGCTTGCTAATGTGAACTGATTGCTTGAATACGGAATGTTCGTAGCCCATCACAAATTCAACAATGTCCTGTGCTTGCTAATGTGAACTGATTGCTTGAATAAGGATGTTAATAGCTTAACAGAAATGCAACAATATCTTGTGCTTGCTAATGTGAACTGGTTGCTAGAATAAGGATTGATCATAGCTTAACACAAATGCAACAATGTCTTGTGCTTGCTAATGTGAACTGGTTGCTAGAATAAGGATTGTTCATAGCTTAACACAAATGCAACAATGTCTTGTGCTTGATAATGTGAACTGGTTGCTAGAATAAGGACTGTTCGTAGCTATCACAAATTCAACAATGTCTTGTGTTTGCTAATGTGAACTGACTGCTTGAATAAAGACTGTTCATAGATTAACACAAATGCATCAATATATCTTGTGCTTGCTAATGTGAACTGATTGCTTGAATACGGAATGTTCGTAGCTTAGCACAAATTCAACAATGTCCTGTGCTTGCTAATGTGAACTGATGCTTAAATACGGACTGTTTGTAGCTTATCACAAATTCAACAACGTCTTGTTCTGATAATGTGAACTGATTATTTGAATAGGTCTGTTCGTAGTTTATCACAAATTCAACAATGTCTTCTGCTTGTTAATGTGAACTGACTGCTGGAATAAAGACTGTTCATAGCTTAACACAAATGCATAATATATATTGTTCTTACTAATGTGAACTGATTGCGTGAATACGAACTGTTCGCAGTTTACCACAAATTCAACAATGTCTTGTGCTTGCTAATGTGAACTGATTGCTTGAATAAGGACTGTTCATAGCTTAACACAATTGTAACAAATCTTGTGCGTCCTAATGTGAACTGATTGCTTGAATACGGACTCTTGGTAGCTTATCACAAATTCAACAATGGCTCGTGCTTGATAATGTGAACTGATTGCTTGAATACGTACTGTTCGTAGCTTATGTCAAATGGAACAATGTCTTGTGTTTGATAATGTGAACTGATTGCTTGAATACGGACAGTTTGTAGCTTATCACAAAAATTTAACAATGTCTTGTGTTTGTTAATGTGAACTGTTTGCTTGAATACGGACTGTTTGTAGCTTATCACAAATACAACAATATCTGGTGCTTGATAATGTGAACTGATTGTTTGAATATGGACTGTTCGTAGCTTATCACAAATAGAACAATGTCTTGTGTTTGTTAATGTGAACTGATTGTTTGAATATGGACTGTTTGTAGCTTATCACAAATACAACAATGTATTGTGCTTGATAATGTGAACTGATTGCTTGAATACGAAGTGTTTGTAGCTTATCACAAATGCAACAATGTATTGTGTTTGTTAATGTGAACTGATTGCTTGAATACGGACTGTTCATAGCTTAATATATATGCAACAATGTCTTGTGCTTGATAATGTGAACTGCTTGCTTCAAGACGAACTATCCATAGCTTAACTTAAATGAAACACTGTCTTCTTCTTGATAATGTGAACTGATTGCTTGAATACGGACTGCTCGTAACTTATCACAAATGCAACAATGTTTTGTGTGTGATAATGTGAACTGGTTGCTAAAATAAGGACTGTTTATAGCTTAACACGAATACAACAGTGCCTTGTACTTGTTAATGTAAACTGCCTGGTAAGCTAAAATACTGATTATTCAGTACAACAACGTGTTTTCCTTGTTTATGTAAACAAGTTACTTGCATGTAAATTGTTTTTTTTTCATATTAAAAATGTCACAAAGAAAAAAAAAAAGTATGAAAATTTATGCAAACATGCATTCATTTGTCTATTCTATAACGTGTTAAATTTACTGTTAGATTTAAATATTCTCCTTTTAATTATGTAAAGATATACTGACATTAATCATTGTACTGTAATTTGTGTAGTACATTTGTTGTGTGAAAACATGTAAAAATAATATTTAAAAAATCCATCACTCTCTATATAAATATTACAAAAACAATACATATTGAACCTATAAGTATCCTCTATACATAATAATAATAATAATAATAATAATAATAATAATAATAATAATAATAATAATAATAATAATAATATAAAACTAATAATAAGTATAGCTCTTGTATTTAAAACTCTTACTTTAACATTTTCATTTCTATATTCAATCATTGACTACTCTTCGTAGTTTCCTATCGTGTCCGACTACTCAACATTTATAATTCCATATCCGTTAGACCTTTGACTTTCTCTTCCCATCTAATTGTAACTCTAAAAATAAATTTTCCTAATTTATGCAGATTGCTGGCGTAAAATGGATTTGAGAGAGATGGAATATGATGGTAGAGACTGGATTAATCTTGTTCAGAATAGGGATCGATGGCTGGCTTATGTGAGGGCGCCATTGAACCTCGGGGTTCCTTAAAAGCCACAAGTATTGAATTTAAATTTAAAGACGTTATAGCTTCTTTATTAAGAATATTAAAAACCAAACAATTTGCGTATTTAATTCCCTGAATACTTTACGTTTTAACTTTTTAAAGTAGAGTGAAAGCAAAAGGTGGAAATTACTTTTGCAAAATAATAAAATCTGTTTAAAAATGAGGCGTTTTAGCACAGTGTCCTCAGTGTCCAATTTTTGGGAGATTAATGTTTTTTATTTACCCCAACGACATATCGTTTGATTACAAATAATATAACTAGTCACATTTCTCTTTATTGATGACTAGGCTTGTATATTTGGAGACCAATTACAAATGTTAACTGCAGTATTGTACATAGGCCGAGGACATGAGCTAGTACGAGAACACTTACTTGGTTCTGCGATCGAACTGGAATAACAAGGTGAAAACATATCTGGACAGCTCTAAAATTAAATACAGACTACGTAGCATTGCAAAGATATATTTTTACGTACCTTTCGTTATGTGCAGAAGAATTATATATTCTCCGATTATCACGAAAACAATATTTATATCGAGAAAACTTCACTCCACATGACATGCTTACACATGCTATAGTAGTGACTGGTGAACGGAGTATTCAGCAGGTACACTGTTCACGCATGCTAGAGTACTGACTGGTGAACGAATAGTAAACTTGAAACCACCATAAGGCACCCTATCTGTCCCCAACTTTACAAACCTATTGATGTCATTAAGTTGTTTTAATAAGAAGAAATAGTCATGTATTTGAAACTAAGGTAAATACCATACTTGGCTGCATGAATTCCTATTTTAAGGAAAATAAATCATCACTTAATGAAGATTATTCAAACGCAATCAGGTTCTTGACATATTGAACTGCAGATTATATGTTACGTGTAGGGAATTATGGTAAAGTTTTTAAGACAAACGATTAGTGCTAAAATCTTCGCCTAAAAATTGATAGTCTTCAACCTTATCCGTAAGTCAATTAAATGCCTTACTGAAATTAATCCGATGCTAATATATAATTTGCACATTTTCATTCTATTTCGACAAATAGTTTAATTTCTTGGGGTAACTCCTCGAATACAAACACTTCTTTTTCTTTATACATTATTGATATCTAACAGCTATTTATTTCATCGTGCTCAGCATTCTAACTATGATTAGATTCTTAAAAGTCAATTAAATGTTTTAAGTCAGTCTAAAATACTACATAAAATAATTCCACGTTGACAACCACCACCTTTCAAACAATAAAATATATACATTCCTTCGTTTATCACTTCTTAATAACCAACACATTTACCGAGAATAGTTCTACATTTAGAATTAAAATTTTTTACACATCCTGGTTTAGATACCAATGATATATAAAATATTGTGTGCTACGCGAGATTAAATCGATTTCAAGCTCACGTAGAAACTATCACCATCGACTACATCTCAAGCGCCAAACGTTTCACTCATCAGCCTTTACGTTCTTGCAGCCTACTTTATATTACTATTGTTTTATAAAACGAAATTGTTGGTTCAATAGCCGGTTCTATAATACAGGCTTTTGTAAACTTTTAGGGCCGTATTCATAGACATTTCGCAGCACGCGCTACGAGCGTACTAAGCTAGCCCCGGCTATCCACTGGTTACTAGTACAGAATTCAAATCATATCCTATCGCTAACACTAGTTTATGAATACGAAAAACGCTGATAATCCACCGAAAGCTCGCGCTAAAAATGTCTATGAATACGGCCCTTACTTTCTAGTGAAAATATACTTTCGCAAATGATGTCTCACGATAATAATAAAGAAAATACTGGAGAAATAAGTTAATACTTAACATTAATACAAGGCATAAAAAGGAAAATGAATTTTCTTCAAATTCCATCAGTCTTTTCCAGAAAGAGTGTATATTACCAGTTTGTACATAACTATTCTTATTTATTTACTTCGAAATAAAACTGTTTCAAACAATAATAATCGTTTGAAATATCTTCTCCAAAAGTATCTATGTTCACATTGTTTTCACTCGATAAATAAAGTTCTTTTACACATTAGAGAGCTTTTTATTTTCCTTAAATTACGTTTGAGTATATGTATTTGGCAGGTATTAAATATGTACTGTACATATTTACGTTGTACTTATATGTAAGATCATATTTTTTTATTCCGACTTTAGTTGCCCTTGAAAAGATGAACCTGAACTCAAAGCTTGTGAAATAAAAATTTTAATCTAATCTAACATCATGTAAGTGTCATCATATTTCAAACTGTCTTAAACACTCATGGCAAGCTGGCGAGTTAGTTCGTCTAAATAGCTACTACATTCCACAACCAAGTGATTTTTGTCTGCTACAACACAGGTGAATGTTATTTGTAGTGTTATTTTATGTTTAAAGAGTTGGCATTTTCTTTTCTATTTTACTGATTAAATATTAAATTAAATTAAAAATAATTCGTTTACAATAAATTTCATATGTAAGATTTCATAGTATGGAATTAAACAACATCTTATGAAGTTGCAATTAAATTGAATATTGTTCTTATTTAATTAAGTAATTAAGTGAGGCGGTTGAAATTATATAGAAAGTAAATAAAAATTTCCAACATAACGTTTCAGAATAATGAAATACTTGAAGTTACTAGCATTCCCTTGAAGGTTGTCAACGACGTGGTCCAATACAAAAATGTACAGTAATGGCAAAAAAAAACCGGACCGACCCTTGTAGCTGATACAAAAGAATCCTGTGCTGTGTATTGTGTCAAACTGTGGTAATTTCAATATGATAGTGAAGCCAGAGTTATGTACTGCTATTTAATGTAAAAATACGCAGTTAACTCTGCCGAATAGAGGTAGAAATGTAATATTTATGCCAGATGAAAATAAAACTCTCAAAGTTTTTTCGTCTGTAAGTTTGAGGCACTGAAGGAAACAAAATACGGTAAGAATCGAACAAATGCAATAAATTTCATTGTTACAATTAATTATACAAGATGGATGTGTTTTGTGACTAGAAAAATTTGAATCTGTGACTCTGAAATCAGCTACAAGGGTCGGTCCGGTTTTTTTTTTTTTTTTTTTGCCACTACTGTACAACGCAAGGAAATACCCATAATGTGATATAATCCAGATGAGTGAAATTTCTGAATGCAGAAAATGTCAATTACATATAGCCTAATCCAAAATTAAACTGTTCAGTTTGGGCAGGGGGACAGAACTTGAAACTGGAATTAAATTATGCTGCAATACCGATAATGTTCAGCATCAAGAAGAAAAATTCACGCTCAAAAATGTTCCAGGTGTAATAGGCCTGGGCACGTCTGGGAATTGTATTTAATTCTTCGCAGAAATGTATGCACGTCGACGATTATAATATATTTGTTGGATGTATGTGGTTTCTTCACTCTTCTTAATTGCAATGCTCTCCAGATAACCATTTGTCACGCATTGAGCATTACAACACTTTCCGTCAAAACCCAGCCAATATTTTGTATTTACACAAATTACAATAATGGTACCGTAGTGAAAAATGTTGTCTCTGTATAGAATCATGAGTTTATACATCGGTGTGTGTAGATTTTCAACTGTTGTGCTATTTTTGAAAATATCCAGCATATGAATGGATATAAAACATACATAACATTACCAAGGCCACAGAAAATAATACATTCGCATTATCATAATTATGTCCAGGATTCATATGCAAATGCATCAAATCCTGTAGGTAGATGGTGCGCTGATACAGTTTCTTTTCGTGATTGTATCGATTGTCAAAATGGCGACAACGCAGATGAAAGCGCAAACTATGTTGTGGTATGCGGAGTTTAAATGAATTGTTAGAGTTCAAAGGGAGTATCGGCGAATATTTAACCATGATGCTCAAATTGCTAAAAGCATTAAGAAGTGGCACGATACATTTTTAGCTACAGGATCGGTGTTGAAGAAGCATGGTGGTGGTCGTAGAACATCCGAAGAAATGGTTGTAAATGTTGAAGCCGCGTATGAGCGAAGCCCGTGGAAGTCATCAAGAAGAGCTTCGCGGGAACTTCAAGTACCAAAATCAACATTGCAACGAATTGTCCACCAACGTCTCAAACTGTACGCATACAAAGTGCAGTTAATGCAACGTCTGGAGCCGGATGACAAACACAAACGAGTGGAATTCGCCAATACAATGCTAGGCCGTCTCGGCGCTGATCCTGATTTAACACCGCTCGATTTCTTTCTCTGGGGCTATGTCAAAGATAAAGTATACGTCATCCCAGTCATAGACGTTCGTGATCTTCGGGAGCGCATCATAGAGTCTATTGAGAGCATTCCAGAATACATGCTCCAACGTGTTTGGCAAGAAATCGTTCATCGCTCGATATCGTCACAGTGACAGCTGGAGCTCACGTACAGATATGGTGATGTGCATATCGAAACTTGTTGAGATTTATTTTCATATAAACATTACTGTAGGTTTCTATCTTCAACCGTTTACCAGTCACATGCTATTGAAATTAGGTACTTTCGAGCGGTCTACTCTGTATTTACAGGCTCTTTGAAAGTCATGCAAAAACAGTTTTATATACGTTTTGAATATCTGTGACTACGAATATGCAGACTTAATATTACATATTTGTTTGCATATTTCGGGTGTTTCTGCATATAATAGTCTATTTTGCATATACTGTCAGTGCTAAAGTTGGGCTGGTACGGGCAGGTAGACCGTACCGTCTAAAATAAAAACTCGCTGGTACCGTACCAGAAAAAAATTCATAACTTAAACTCGAAGATATATTGTGTTTAAATAATCTTTAATATAAAGAGTGCGGCAAAACATCCTCCCTCATTTAAAGTTTAAATAAAATACAGATGGATCAAAATAAGGAAACTTTATTAATATGAATGGTATCTTAACAGTGGGAATTTTTCATTTTTTGAATAACATGTCTCTCAAGTGGTGTCCTTCACTATCTATGGATTGTTCAATGCGACTTCGAAAATTCTGCATCACTCTAACTAGCATTTCTCGAGGAATAAGACCAATTTCTTTCTGTATTGCATTTCTTGGGTATGGCAAAGTCCTCGGCCGATGTTTGAACACTTCAGCCTTAAGATGTCCCCATAGAAAAAATCGTAGGGTGCAAGGTCTGGTGATCGTGTGCTGGCCAGGGGACGCCGCCATTTGAAGGAATTAAGTGTCCGGGAAAATGTGTAATGCAGATGCTGAAGATGTTGTGGTTCTTTTTAGTGATGAAGCACATTTTCACTTAGCGGAATGCGTGAATTGTCAAAATTTCCGTTATTGGAGTGGACAGAACCTTCGTGAACTTCATGAAAAACCTATACATAACGACCGTAACGGTTGCAGGAGTCGGGATATTTGGTCCTTACTTTTTTGAAGAGGATGGCGCTACTGTGACAGTAAACTCTCAGCGGTACACTTTTATGATCAACAATTTTTTGGCACCAAGACTCAATGCGCTGCAGATTGACCAGGTATGGTTTCAGCAGGACGGAGCCACCTCTCACACAACTCAGATTTCTCTCCAAGTCCTGAGACAGATGTTTCCCGGACGTTTAATTTCTTCACGTGGCGACGTCTCCTGGCCAGCATGATTACCAGACCTTGCACCCTGCGATTTTTTTCTATGGGGACAACTTAATGCTGACGTGTTCAAACATCGGCCGACGACTATGCCAGACCTAAGACATGCATGGTCTTATTCCTCAAGAAATGCTAGCTAGAGTGATGCAGAATTTCCGAAGACGCATTGAAAAATGCATTGATAGTGAAGGACACCACTTGAGAGACATGTTATTCAAAAAATGAAAGATTCCCACTGTTAAGATACCATTCATATTAATAAAGTTTCCTTATTTTGATCCATCTATTTTTTTATACAAACTTTAAATTAGGGAGGATGTTTTGCCGTACCCTTTATTATTGAATGGAGGATGTTAGCTATTTGAAAAACATTTTCATTTTATATATGGATAAAAGTAGTGACCAGCATCTCATTTCCTTAGCTTAAACACTTGTCCATTCGTTGTTTTATCGAAAACCATGCTCTGGCACTTCAGGAGTAGTTGTGATTTGTTAATTTCAAGCTTTCATACCGCCGTCGTATTTCTATAAGTAATTAACACTAACTTCATGGCATGGAGCCTCGAGAAATCTGCTACACTTATTCGCTAATTTCAAAATTTGCGTAGATGCCTTCGCATAACACTAATTTTATGATGTGGCACCTCAAGAATTCTGCTGCACTTATTCGCTAATCTTAAAACTCGCTCAGACGTAATGCTAGCAGTTTGCTAGAGGAGGGAAATATTGTTACTTTTCATGCGTTCATGAATCTTGAGTCCAGTTAAATATTATAATTTTTATTTCGATTTCAACTAAAGAATGTGAATGAGCAATATTGTAATGAACGATATCTGTACTAAGGAAAGGAATATTATTCCAGCTGAAAGAGTTCTTAGACTTCTGTTCCTAAAAAGTGTTGGGCCATCAATGTCAGCGTTTAATTTTTTGCCTTTAGGCATATGCAGTTCAGGAAGAGGAAAAGGAATTGGTTGGGCCACTATTCTCACTTCAGACAGAGAGCTTAACAGTATCAGTCCAAGGAAAATAACTATGTGTGGTTTGTGTGAATTCGCGATGCCACCTACAAAATCATCGTTCAAGAGCATTCTGAAGCTATGGATAGGCTTGAGGACAGGCGGAACGACCGTGTTCTGCGATTTTTGTGAAAAACATGCAATTACTTATTTATGACCCCCATCCAAATTCATTTACGTGCAGTGGAAAGTATTATTACAGAAGTCCACTGTTGTGGCTGAGGGGTTAGCGAGTCTAACTCCGAATCCAGCGGTGCAGGGTTTGGTTCGCGGTCAGGACGAATTACCTGAGTTAGGTTTTCTCGGGGTTTTTCTCTTACTCCAATGGATAAATATCAGTTAACTTTATCAGGCGATTGGAACCCCACTCATCTTCACCACTTCCTTTCCTCCATCATCCTTTCCTCATCATCCCGTTTCTGATTTTTCAGATCACCCCACAGGCGGCCTCCTGGAACTACTGGCTCCGTGGAATGTAGCTCAACGACGTTGCATGGCTTCTGCAACAAGCACCCGAGGCGGACCTACTCGGGGGAGGAGTTTCGCCTCGGACAGACGGGGGGGGCCTTGGGGGAAGTTGCCGAAGCAGGAACGGTATATGGATTTCTATTGGCTGTAGGGACCGGTTGTCAGGGAGTCATGTGGTTGGGTTGGTGCGCGTAGGGGATCTATGGCACGCAACTCATTCCATTTCGAGGGTTAGCGCAATAGATCTCAACAGGTCGCAGTGCTGGGCCATCCGTGCCCCCCTCACTTAAATTCCATTCCAATTTCATTATTACAGATTCGCACTTTACCAACACCTTACCTTTCCTTGCATTCCTTGCCTATTGTTTGAGGTCGGTAACATGGGGATTGGAGGCGATAATCGTAAGAAAAGAGCTTATTTTTAAAACCGTGTAATGCCAAGTGCAGGAAATACCCGAGGCCACCAGTTCCGTTGCTTCTCTGGCAGGCTGCGTATCTGTAATATCACTGAGTGGTCTTTTATCATCTTTATTACGTTATAGTTTTAATGACTGATTTTAATACAAAGTTAGTTTATAATTTACAATGAGTTACGAGGAAGATCAAGCACGGATTTTATCTCTAATAAAGTCTCTCGAGGAAGGAGAAGTAATTTTAGGTGGCGAAAGCAGCGAAATTGAAGATGAAGTAGAAATAGTGAGTTATAATAGTGAATGTGAACAGAGTGCAGAAGAGAAAGAAGATAGCAGTGATGAAGACATTCCTCTTTCTCAAATACCATGCAGCATTTATGGGAAAGATGGACTTACAGTGTGGAAAACAATTCAGCCTCCTCAGAATTCGCGCACACAACATGGTATTATCGCCGCGGTCTCATGCTTAACATTCGACAGGTCTTTGAGCGGCCTCGTGCGTAACATTCCGCAGGTACAGTATATGAAATTTACTTGTATTATTATTTTCAATTTCTTATGTCGCCGCTCCAATCACTCGCCTCAATTTCAATGTTGCAACCAATAAGCTGCTTCCATTATAAAATGACATCTAGTCTAATCCACGTGGACTAAATCCGAGGTTGCAATGTCTTGTGCTGAGGACAAACATTAAGGTATGTGATTAAAAATTATTATTAAAGAGTTATTATTAAGAGTTAAGAATGTCAGCGTACTCGTATATGAAATAATAATAATAATAATAATAATAATAATAATAATAATAATAATAATAATAGCCATTTAACAATATAACAAACTGGTGATTATTCTTATTAAGGAAGTAGACGTGACAACGTGACGCTTAGAGTGAAACCTACAGAGCAACAATCGGTCGGAAAAATTATGTTTTAAAAGCACACCGCACGTTATTGTATGATGCCGGCATGTTAAGCATGAGGCCGTGGCGATTATATCCCACTAGTGGCTTGTGCAGCAAATGCTGCTGCAAACTAAGTTCTTTAGACGTTCAAATAAAAATTTTTCAGATTTACTTTCAATGGAGAATACTTGTCATTTTGATAGTTATTTGCTTCCATAATAATGAAACATACTCCCTCTGAATGGATTTTTTTAGGCCAAATACTTTTTCTTGGACCTATCCAACTTCAGTTTTTGAGTTTCAACGCGAAAACGCAAGTATCAATGTCAGGACGATAGCAGTAGCTATTTCAGGTCATTGTGGATTGTAGGCAAAAGTTAAAACAATGTCAGGTTTGCTAAGCTTTCGAACAATAGCATTTTCGTATAGCTACTGCATGTAGAATTTGAAATGTAGAGCGTAAAATTATTTTATCCTACTAAGAGATCTTGCTGAAATGATCTGGAGACTACAAAATTTTCTAGGCCTCTTATTTTATCAGTAAGTAATACCTTTTTATCTTTCCTTAGGAACTGTAATTTTTGCGCTCTCTCGAGCCAATACTGAAGACAATGACACATATCAATATCTACAGTGCACTACACCGCCATTAAGTATATGAAAAAGACCCAACCTCACTGGTTTAAAAAGTATAAAAATATTTGATTTTTAATAATAATATTATTATGCTACTTAAGTTTTGTAGTTATATATAGCAGTCACTCAGTAAATTATAGAAATGAAGATCTAAATTAAGATATTCTCTACATTTACTTACATAACCTCAAAACGTTTCACTTTCATTCATCAATATAGCATCAATATTATATACAATTAATGAAGAATAGACGCATCATGATACTAACTATAATAATGTTTAATTTCCAATGGTAATAATGTTATCAAACCACCTCAAGTTTTGTAGATATGAATATCCATACACAGCTGTACTCAGAATATTATACACTGCAGAATCAGTTTTTAATAACAAATTGAATTGAGCTCTAAATATGTCGGCAATCCTGCAGGTCATGGCCTATTGTTTATTGTAGTGTGTGTTTTGTTCTGAAATTCAATCAAATCGGCCGTGATTCAATAAAATTAGTTCTCAAAACTGACAACAGATGGATTTTGGAAAATAGGAAAATTATATAGGAAAATTGACATTTCACTGAAAACTACTACTTTTCCGAAAAACTTTGGATGCCAGGCATGAAAATTAGGGGTCACTCATTAAAATCCGTTCAGCCGTTTTCCCGTAATTACCATTAACAGTTCAAATTATATATATATATATATATATATATAGATTTGCCGGGCGTAAAACGTGCAGCTAAAAATGCTAAATCGCCGCTGGAGGCTTGGAATATTTTTTTACCGATGACGCGGGGGTGGAAGGAAGGGATGACTGACGTATTCCGCCTTATGACATACGCTACAAATGACGCCTACTTCTGCAAGTCTAGTCTATATTCGTCATAGACTGCGATACGAAATCATGATAACAAATGAATTTGTAGACAATAGTCTAACACACTTAATTACGTTTATTGTTGGTTTTAAAAATCAATCAATTGTTCAGGTGGAGTTTCGGGAATCAGTCTTTATACATGTGGAGACATACATTTAGTACTCCTAATTTACTGCCATTTGCTTCGTTTACAACTTACTTTCAGGTTACAGTAGGTCGATTTTGTTTATGTTTATTACATTTTACAACTTGTTACAAGTTTCTATTGATAACTGAGTATTATCACTGTGTAAATCATTAATATCACTAAGTTTGGACAGAGTTGTCTTAGTTATCTAAAGAATGGGGCACTCAAATCTCATATATTACCTTCATTCACGCGTGCCGAACATTTGTTAGAATTTATGTTATCGTACACTACTGTATATTAATCACATTTATTACCATATTCATGACAAAAAGACCTCTTTTACTTTTTATCAGAACCTCAATGGAATCGGTCATTTGTAAAACCACATGAGTCCACATTTTTTACGAAAATGAGTTACTGGTACTATAGCAAGCACTAGGTGTAGACGCATCATTTCCAGTCGAAACAACATGAATTCGATCATTACTAAGCAGTCTATAAAACGTTAAAATATTGAGTTCCTTTCTAAACCACATCATTCTCGGACTCATGTGGTTTTAACGCTTAACGCCATGATGCACCCATGATGCATTTGAAATCAGGCACTTCTTTATCAAGATGTTGGACAGTGAGTGTAGTTCCAAGAGTTCTGTAGAAGTAAAAATACGCAAAAAGGTGTCATTAACAGAGATGTGTGTGAAAGAGAGGATTAAACATTGCAAAAAGAAAGGTATCCCACATACTAATCACAGAGGGAAGAATATAGCTGCAAGGAAGCAAGGAGGTCCATGCATGTAAGTACAGGGACATCACTTTATTTTTACTAACATTTTTAACATTAACCTGGCTATACTCGGAAACACTGTTACCCCCCTTCCATTACACGAGTTTGGAGTTGCTAGTGCAATATGTAAACAAATCATTTTGCTAGCTATAGGAGGAGAGGAAAGTAGTGTATCCATTTATGTTACAGGGAAATATAGTATTACGATTTTCAGTTTGGTCATTACTTTACAGTATTTTATCAAAAAAACAGTAGAATAGTAACAATTTTTTTTTCACAAACTGAAGTCTTCAGGCGGTTATATACATTATGTAATGTCTACTTTATTCAGCATATTATTAACCTAATTTATTCCTGAGAATTTTGTGAGCACTTCCGCAAGAAACCCAAATTTCTACAGCTAACTTCTTGACCGACTTATTAGGACCTCGCTGCATCCTTTCTCTAGCATCTTCCACAGCATCTTCTGTCACCTTTGTAGGCCATCTCACACTATTCTTCCTTTCTGTACACTCTGTTGCTCTAAATTTATCTACCACATTAATGACATTTCTACAAAAATATTCCGTAATGATACAATCAGGAAATTGTGGAGAGAAAAAAAAAACTGTTGTTCACATTCGGTTATATTGTAATTCCAGCTTCCATCATCGTCCTTCATACCTACAAACAGTAAAACAAAACTCTTGTTTAAATAATGCTGTTAAGTACCGTACCATATTATAGGGTACCGTACTTTCGGTAACTCTAATCTTCACTTGTGCTCAGTCCACACAGATAAATTCAGTTATGCTACACACCATACCTGTGTGAAAATAAACTTCAATAATGTAAGCTTTTTCTTCTATAGAAAATGCAACATATTTCTGAAACACACTGTACTCTGTACTGTTTATTTCACTGCCGTAAGTTTGTGTGACTGACGTTAGCAAGGACATTAGTGAAAGGGGTGAGAGTGAAGTACATTTAGAAACGCAGGTACAATAAAAATTGAAGTAAAAATAAAATGATGTCCCTCTGTATACAACAAGATCGTTTGTTTTATGTTATCGGAATGAAGTTTTGTTGGGCGTATGTAACATTGTCACAATGATTTCGCCCATAAACGAGCAGCAGTAAGTGAAATTAAATTGGGTTATGGTCAGAAACATGGCAAAGACATTAATATTGTCGTTTTTTGTTGCTTTTAGGTGCAAGCAACAGTGTTCTATGAAAATACATGTACCAGATAGAATAGACATTTTTAACAAAACTGCGTCATTTGAAGCAAAAATGAGCAAGATTTGTACCTTCAAGGAGTTGTAGAAGTGTATGACATAAAGAGGAAACGTCCTCGAAGAGAGATCCGAAAGCAGTAAAGAGTCTTTTTTGGAGGGATAATATGCAATTTATGTTATTTACTTCTTGTTAACTAAAGATATATGTGTACTCATATATTTATATTAAACATGTGAAAATGAATTGCTTAGAAGTAATTTTTTTTTTAAATCGACTATGATATTTTGTATTTAATTTGTGAATAATATGAACCATTTTGAATCTGAAGTAAAAATAACAATATAAATTGATTGAAAACTGTATAATAGTGTATTTCATACTACAACAAACAATACACTATATATTGTACCAGGATATTGGAGTTATTATTGGTACTTGTTAAAACAACATGAGTCCAAAAACTTTAAAAATACTTTAAGATGATATGAAAACTTAAAAATATAATTTGAATTCCTGAAGAAAGTTCACCATGTTTTGCTTGAGTTCGAAGTCATCAATGGAGAATTAGTCTGCCCAGAATCGGGAAGAAAATTTCCCATAAATAAAGGGATACCAAACATGCTTCTTCATGAAGATGAACTCTAATTAAGTAAATTAAATTTGTACTGTGCTGCTATATTGTTTGTGCACAAACTTGTATTGCCACTGTCCTGTCATTTAATGATATGAAATGAGATAATTAAGATACAATACTTTCGTAATCAGATATTCTCAAGTAAAAAATTAAAAAAAAAACTTAAATAAAATCCATTAACTATATATAGATTTTTCTGTTTTTCTCGAAACTTATTTTCTGTGACTTTTGTGGTTTTACAAATGACCGATTCAATCGGTCTGTATACAAAGAGATTTAGTAATACGAGTGGGGCTACTTCCGTCATTGACTTCTAGCACAATGTGGTGCCCACAAATGGCGAGGTAACACGTTAAAGTACAAAGTGTTCAACATGCTCGACTGTTCAACAGACCCTAATTTACCCTATAAGATCAATGGGCAGGGTATGTAGCACGTATGGGCGAATCCAGAAATGCATATAGTGTGTTAGTTAGAAGGCCGGAGAGAATAAGGCCTTTGGGGAGGTCAAGACGTAGATGGGAGGATAATATAAAATGGATTTGAGGGCGGTAGGATGTGATGGTAGAGACTGGATTAATCTCAGGATAGCGGCCGATGGTGGGCTTATGAGAGGGCGGACTTTTCAAACTTATAAAAATTATTAAACTTTTGAAAATATTGTTTTCCTATTGATGACTTATGATAAAACTAAAAATACTTTTAGTACTACTCATAACCTACATAATATTACAATACAAGATATAAATCAGATCTCTATCTACCATGTGTTATTCTCAGTAGTTATAAAAGAAAGCTCACAATTCATTTCTTTAATGCAAAATCTAATTATAATGCTTTGAACGGCCAAGAGTAAAAGTTTAGAACAGGTTTAGCAGAGTTTATCCATATTCAGGCCATCTACTCAACTGATCCCCTTTATATCATTTGTTGTATTCCATGAATCTTATATTTTATCACAATTGTAGCTTTTGTTAAAGAGGCAAAAAGTTACACCACAATATTATGTAAAATAATGTAAGTATTTTAATTCAATTTATAACATTAAACAATTCATTGAGGTAGAAGGAATGAATGCAGAGAAATCTTGTTCAGTCTGTTCACTTCAAAGCTTCAAGATAATGAGGCAGTGCACTAAAGTCTGTATTAATTGAATAGTAAACTCGATTTTTAAATATAAAATATCATCAGGAATAGAATTTATTCACAAGTTAAGGCAAATATTTCTAAATATTGAAATATCTTTCTACATATAATCCTGACTGAGTGGAAATATTATATGTACTTCGATAAATCGTAATAATATATGATATGCGAAAATAATCACCTAGTGATTTAAGACGGCACTCATTCCGTCGGATCTCGGTCACTCAGTCACTCGTAATGGGTGCACCTCTGCACATTAACGTGTTGGACATTGTGCCACTGTCACATCTGTGACGCAGTGCATGAGGGTTGGCCACTAGAGGAAACCTAAGAGGTGATGGAGCTTAAACTGAGAGGATTCAATCCAGCATCGGAATGGAAATCCCGTGTGGCTCAGTGGACAGAGAGTCAGCACGTAGATTTGAAGATCCGGGTTCAAATCCCGGTTCCGGAGAGAATTTTTCTCCGCTCCACCCATCCTTCATCATAAGATGACGCAGAATTTCTGCATGGAAATATCATATGTACTTCGGTACATCGTAATAATATGTGCGTAACTTCACAAGATATGTTCCTGACATCCTTATGCAGCTAAAACATAAAGGCGCAGGGAAGAGAGAAACTAAGTAGAAAGACACAGAACATATTTAAGGGAGGGGAAAGACTAAACCAGGGCTGGGCACATTACGTGATTCTGAGAAATGAGCGCTGTGTGCTTTAAAGAGCTTATCTCGCGAGCGGTGTGACGTATGCATACTGTACGTCATTCAGTGTCGGTGCAGTGGTGACTCTGCAATATGAAGGCGAACTTTGAAGACGGAGCTTCCGCTCATAGACTAAAGCGGACCGCTACTCCAATGCTTTTAATGTATCATGGGAGGAGTAGCTATTTTTCGTAGAGAGTAGTGGATTAGCAAAGTGTTTAATTTGGCATAAAACACTCCAACTGATTAAGAAGTTCAATATCCAACGACATTATTCTTTACAACATGCTACTAAATATGACAAATATGTTGGTAATGAACGCCATAAATTAATACAACTTAAAGAAATGTTTCTCAGGTACATTATATTAGAATATCTATTTGATATTTACATTGCATTATAGGTTATTATACATTTAGTAATATATACTTTTAAATTACACAAGTATTATGATATATCATAGTATAGTATATTACAGTTCATGATATATCATATAACATATTCTATATCATGAACTGTAATATTCTATACTATGATATATCATAATATTTGTATAATTTAAAATTATATATTACTAAATGTACTGGAATAACTTATAATGCAATATAAATATCGAATAGATACTCTAATATAATGTACCTCAGAAATATTTTCTTTAAGTTGTATTAATTTATGGTCATATCACATCATATCATATCATATAATATATTATATCATATCATATATCACATTTCGTATAATATATCATATATTATATTATATTATATTATATTATATTATATTATATTATATTATATTATATTATATTATATTATATTACTTTCATGTTGTTTTATGATCTAGATATTAATGTAATAATGTAATAACTATGTAATTAGAATTAGAGTCTGGCTGGGCGGAAGAGAAGGCCTACTGGCCTTAGCTCTGCCAGATTAAATAAATAAATTATTATTATTATATTATATTATATTATATTATATTATATTATATTATATTATATTATATTATATTATATTATATTATATTATATTATATTATATTATATTATATTACATTATATTATATTATATATTAACAGGATGACAATAATGCACTTAGTGAATCGGCTATGAGAATTAGCTACAAAATTTGCCACGAAATTGCAAAGGAATTGAAAACATTCAACGAAGGTAACTTTATCAAGCGATGTTTAATTATATTGACAGATGAACTCTGTCCACAGCAAGTAGGGGAATTGGAAGCCATACGGCTGTCTCGTAGAACCGTGGTGAGGAGATTGCAGTATGTGCGTATGGGTTATGTAAATAAGCCTAATTATTTGTGTGTGTGCATAGAGCGAAATTTAATTCATTAAATTAATAAGAGTGTTATAAATTCTGTAATGTACAATGGATTGATGTAATATCCTTATAAACTATTATATACTGACAGACTGAATGACTAGAACAACCGTGGCTCTTGTTATATTAATGCAAGGAAGGTAGCTGTGATGCGAGTCCGCCACTGCGTGAGCGTTCTGCTCTGGCTTGGAATTGAAGTGCCTTGCGGGGCGAGAGCAGTTCTGGCCGACCAAATGGAGCCGCTCTCATGCCCGGCCCTGGACTAAACAAACGCAAAGCGAGCTTCGGGTCTACAGAGACTCGGCAATCTTTAACCGAACATAAGGCCTCTGACCGGTTTCCAAGAGATTCTGTTATTTTAGTTTACATGCTTCACTTCCACGTACTGTTGGGATGCCTGTGGAATAGGGGGAAGTTGGTAGTATCTTGATATCCCCTCTCATGTTCGAACATTTCACGATACTAATTCCTATACGCTGTCGCAGGAATTCGGCAGAACATGAGTCACCCATGATGAACTTCAGCTTTCTGCCAATATCAGATATAAAATATTTGACCTCGTGACACCAGTTTAAACTGCGAAGACAACGAAGATGTAGTTATCGGAAACATGTTTTTATTTATTTCTTTAATTGCTGATGGCTAATTATGCAGCTGAGCTTGCAAGCTTTGAAGTATGCGGCAGATGGGAAATGGCCAGGGTGTCGACACAAGTAGCATCCCATAAGAGAGACTTTCCTTTATCCCATGGGACTTAAGTTGACATATTTTAAGCAAATGGTTTACGTAAATGGTGAATTATCTTCGGTGAGTAATATAAATAGTGGATCCCATCAGGGATCAGTTTTAAGCGGCTTACTATTTATTACTGTTACAAATAATCTATTGAGCAGTGTTGCTACTCACACTATGTCTGCAGACGGTAATATATATTTTTTTCGCAATGACTTAACTTAAACTATTTGAAACAAGCGAATCAGTTAATAATAACAGAAGCGTATGAATAGTTTGGAACCGATATTATTCTTTTAAGTAAACATAAAACTATTAAGAAGAACTGTGTTTCGCAAATAATTTAGGCGTTGTTAAGAATTTCAATGGACAATGTGTGTGCTAAACTTAACCGGCTATTCTTAATCTAAGTCGTAAGATAGACTTCAGCATATAATAATAGTAATGAGAGAACACGTATGAAGTTTTATTAGGTAATCGTTACTTACAGAGAATATAAATGGACGCCTCTTGTCTGATGGAAAGTACAATGTAAAAATGTGGTTTTGTAACGTGTACAGGAATGTAAAAAGTAATACGACACAAAAAAGTGTAATTAAAAATCATGTGTAATTCTGATGACTCACTTCATCTCGCCTAAAGATTGTGATCTTGTAAAAATTTGAATTGTTCCACACCTTAAAGCTTCAATACTAATATAAGATCTAGAATAGACTAGTATAGAATGTTTTATTTTCGCTAGCAGAGTTAAGGCCATAAGGCCTTCTCTTCCACTCAACCAGCCTTAATGAATACAATACATATTTATATTACGAATATTTACACTACACTTAAAAGATTATCCAGCCATATTCTTCAGTTAAGTTTTAACGACTGGTACAAGTTTATTTAAATTTAGATAGCCTAAAACTGTAAGATAAAGTAATAACTTAATTTATGAGCTAATTTATTTCCATCAATTATAATTAAGTTGAGATAGCTATTAAAATGATGAGAATTAATTTAATATAAGTTTACTTGAACTATGTTTTAGGGACAAAAAAATATAAATCTAAAATATAATATTATATAATGAAAATATTAATGTAATGAAATTTTGCCATTAGAGGTTTTGTATTCTATTTAGAAAAATTAATGGTAATAATAAGAATGGACATATGTTAGTTTCATTATAAGTAACAAATATTAATCAGTAATTAATCTGTTAAGTAATAATTTATGTAATTTTGACCTACATGAAGTTATTGTCCAACAACCACTTACATCACTCGGAAGCGAGTTCCAATTTCTAGCAAATGAAAATGTATAGGATGAAGAAAATCTTTGGAATACAATAATTGAAATCAAAATGAAAAATAAATTTAATTTCTTAAGAATCATCACATTTCCTGCGTTTCATTTCCACATTAATTGTGTACTAAATACTGTATACTGTACTGTACTAGTTCTTCAACGTGAAAATAATATGTTGCTATACTTCTATACAGAGAAACCAAAAATAACAAATCATTAATATTAGCCTCATTAAAACATTTTGATACTTCAATTAAATATTCAACAGGATAACTATGAAAGGTCTCCAAGATAAGGAAGATAATAGAAGAGCTCTGACGACTGAGTTAAGTCATGACATGGGAGAAGTAGTGCCCTCAAATATTATACAGGAGGAAGACATCAACTTCATCACTAGACCGCTGTTTCCACAGGTAAGTATATTCAATTATTACGTCGAACTACAAGACTGCAAGCATGTATAGAAATAGAAACCGTACGAAACCATGCCTATACGTTTGTTTGTATGTACCTATTTATGTATATATTGTATATAGGATATATAAATGTCCTTAGATTTGTATGCATGCCTGTGTGTATGCTAGTGATTATGCTAGCAATGTAGTAAACAGTACAGAGTATAGTGTGTTTCAGATATATGGTTGCGTTTTCTATAGAAGAAAGAGCCTACGGGTATATTATTGAAGCTTATTTCCAGAGAAGGTATTTATGGAGATTAAGTTTGTCATTTGTGTTTTTTAATATTGGTGTCGGAGGAGATTGTTGGAGATTGATTTGTTCTCTTGTCGGATATTAATAGAAATTTTGGGAAATAACAATTATTTTGAAATTAGAGTATTAACTCAGTATGAATATTACTTTCCAAATAATTAACATTACAGGTTCGTTGGATTCTG
The DNA here is from genome assembly GCF_040183065.1 of Periplaneta americana. Classification (NCBI taxonomy): domain Eukaryota; kingdom Metazoa; phylum Arthropoda; class Insecta; order Blattodea; family Blattidae; genus Periplaneta; species Periplaneta americana. The sequence continues at coordinate 121,000,398 of NC_091127.1, forward strand.
GTAAAGGTGCGGTATGGCCAATAGACAATATTTGTTGGAGTAAAACTGCATTTAACACACATTAATTAAAATCGAAAAAAATTGCAGCCCTCAAATCAACACTTTCAAATTATTAGTGAAATGTCGAATTCTCCGTCTTTTGACTTCACTGATGTAATCATGACACCTGGAATACCACGTAATGTAGCCCACTTGAATGTCTAACAAATTCAAATGAAAAAGAAATTCCGAAAAAAAGAACTCAGAATATGAAATTCGCCATAAAAAGACGCAATAATAATAATTCGCGAACGTGTTTATATTTCGCTGTAAGAACTCTATTTCGCGAATTGTCGTGATTGTTTTATCCGCATATTATTAATCAGAATCACTTAATTCGTAAAGATTAGTAAAAATCTATTGCATATCTATTAGCCTATGTCATGATTTTCGCGATCTCCATAAACACCTGGCCCTGCTTATTTCGCACAGGTACGGTTTGTAGCATGACTGAATAACTTTATATGTGTGGACTGAGCAGAAGTGAAGATTAGAGTTATCGAAAGTACGGTAATATGCTGAATAAAGTATCTATTATATAATGAATACACCCGCCTGAAGAGTTGAGTTTGTGAAAAACTGTTACTACTCTACTGTATTTTGATAAAATACCGTAAAAGTAATAAACAAACTGAAAATCGTAATATCGTATTTCCCTGCAACATAAATGCATACACTACTTTTCTCTCCTCCTTTAGCTAGTAAAATGATTTGTTTACATATTGCACTAGTAACACCAAACTCCTGTAATGGAAGGGATAACATTGTTTCCGAGTGTAGCCAGGTTAATGTTAAAAATGTTGGTAAAAATAAATTGATGTCCCTGTATATATACAGGCTGTTTCCGAGGTGGTGTTACAAACTCTCAGGGATGATGGCGAAGGGCACATGTATCAATTTGGGATAAGGAACCATGGTCCTGAAATGACTGAGTCGAAAGTTAAAAGCAAAAATAGTTGTGTGGAAATGGAATTGTGATTTGGCACCACGTGCCTCCCTTCCCTTAACCTTTGAAACAGTCGTGGAAAGATGGTATGGGCCGGATGTCTCTTACGTGGGTACTCGGCCCGATACAATCTGTGAGCTTGTCTACTCTTCCCATTGGGTCATCCGTATTCGAAAATCAAGTCTGCTTATTCCGCTCTCGTGTACTCTTCCATTTCACTAGGACTTATCGACTGGACACTGCAACTTGTACACATACACTTCTGTCTACAGACATGCATATCAGACCGACTATGTCCGTTACACATTACGCTATCTGCATTGCTTTAGAGTAGTTTCCTGTCCCCACCCCTCAGACAGCGCACTGAATGGAATACTGTAAGTAGACAACGTAAACAACGTCAGATGAATACAGTATGTGTAATATGTGCAGATAAAATAATAAATAATCCGTGGCGCTACAGCCCGTGAAGGGCCTAGACCGACCAGCCGGCTGCTGGCCTCACGCCCACATGCCGAAGCAGAGGTGGACGATCATCCAACCAGAATGGAGATATCGTGTGGTTAGCACGATGATCCCCCCAGCCGTTATAGCTGGTATTCGCAACCGGATTTCGCTACCTATCGTAGCTCCCCAAGTGCATAACGATGCTGGGTGGGCACCGGTCCCATACACTGGCCGAACTTTCATGAGAAAATGTCTTCCCCCACGAGGACTAGATGTACAGATAAATACACATAAATAAGATATACAGAGGAATAAAATTATTTCATTTTCACACAACTATTTTAGCTTGTAACTTTCGATTCGGTCATTTCCAGACCAGGGTTCCTTATTTCAAATTGATACATGTGCCCTTCGCCATCATCCCTGAAAGTTTGTAACACCACCTCGGAAACACCCTGAGTATATATATATATAGGGGGAAAGGTACAATTATTGGCAGGGTTAAGGATGATTTTTTAGTCAATTAAAAATTGCGTAGGTATTTTAAGTTCAATCGTAAAAATGAAACTTCTATGGGACAAAGGGATATTTTTTACATATATTCATATATATCAAGTTACATTTTAAATTCAAATAATAATATTTTTTCATGTGAAAAGAATAAGTTCTGAAAAATACAATTCTTGGCAGGGTTGTTACAATATTTGGCAGGTATTGATACAGTTCTTGGCATACTCGTTTTATCAACAGTTTATAACAAAATTGAAATCAACACACGTCCCACTTATTCATTATCACTTTCAGTATTTAAAAACAAGTCTTCACTGTCACTTTCATCAAGATTATAGCACAGATGACAAAGGAAATCATCGCAGTCTGTATTGTCGGGAATATGTTGTTGATGATTTTTAGGTACACATTTCTCGTGGAATAACTTATTGCACAGTGAACATTGCAGGCTTCCATTTTCAGTTTTAATGTTACGAACACAAACATAACACATGCCTTGTTTGAAAGATGACATTTCAGTTACATCAGTACCCTTACCCACGTTAGTAATTCGCTCTTTCTTTTTCTTAGGCATCTGTTTTGTATTTAGAGTTCTTTCTTCTCTTGTTCTACTTGTTTTTTGTGTTCTTTATCTGCCTGAATCTTTTTGCAAATTTTGCTTGTTATCTATCGTTTTATAGTCTGAAATGATTGGCTTAATTATAGAATTAAAACAGTGCTTTTTCTTTTCATTATCTTTGGTTGTACACCTTTACGAAACACTTCGTTCCACATCCTGAAGAGCATATACAATTCATTATTGTGATCTACTTCAGTCTCACTCTTAATGTCTTTGAACTTTTCTATTAATTCTTCAGACACCACTAATTTTAAATGTTCATAATCTAATTTTGGCAATAGTTCACTGTATAACTGAGCTGAAGTCTAATTTATTACTTTGCTTCCAAGACATTTTGAGTAATCAATGGAATCAGGATTCCAAGTAAGTAGCCCATATGCTCAGAAACCACTTCGGAGCATTTTAACTTTAGCGTACTTCTCTAGGGCTGCTTCTAAGACTGGACAGAAATGTTCCTTTTTCAGGTCTTCATGAGGGTGATCTTTGTGCGAAAATTAAGTACTCCTTTCCTCCGGCCTTCTTTTATGGGTCTAAATGCTGCTACGTCAGTTGGTTGAAGAATTCGCGTTGCGTTGGAATACAACGCGATTAATACAATGACAAGTTCTGTGCAGAGTTGAATAATATGGCATAATATGTGGTTTTTATGCTCATCTTCAAATAGAATTACGGGTGTTTAGATGTTTTTCTCTTTTAGAAATGACACAAAAACATTTCCAACATACTCATAGAAGACTTCAGTTTTCATCCAGCCTCTATCGCTGCGACCAATTCCCCAGGAATCTGGAACTGAGCTCCCAATTTGTGCTGGAATCCTCTTGTACGGAAAAACTACCATCGATGGTACCACCAAGCCACTAGCTAAAAATATGAACATTACAGTTATGGAGGCTTTGGCATTTCCTTGATCCACCTCATAAATATTTCTAGCTGCTTTTGAGCCTAAAACTTTTCAATTTACAGGATTCAACATGAAACTTGTCTTGTCAGCATTGAATATCCTGTCAGGTTGATTAAGAACATCGATGTTCTGTTCTTTCATTAGGCTTCAGATATTTTGACAAACTAGTTTCGAATGTCTTTTTCGCTGACGCAGCTGTTTGCTGAAGTGACAGCTCCACTAGTCCGAGTCGCAGTATCTGGATGTCTTTTCAGAAAAGTCTTATACCAACCTATACCTGGTGTATTGTCTATGAATTGATTTGGCCGTTTGTGGAGAAATTCTTTGACACTTGCAATCACATCTGCCTTACGACGAGGGAATCCTTTTCTACAACTATCAATGATCCATTTTTTCATCAGTCAAAATTGTGTTGGAGTCAGGGCGACTTTTAACAAAATCTTGCTTTAAATGTAAACTGAATTGCTGCCCGAGGAACGTTATGTTTCTTCGCAGCTGCATGTTTTGGAAGTCCACTTTTGATATCATTAATAGCAGCTTCTAAATCCTCAGATGTATATCTTTACTTTTTTGACGACATTTCTGACACCCTGTGTAGGGGGGAAAAGTTTTCCATAATATCGCAATACTGCCAACAACTATCACACTTTTTCGTTTCAAAATTACAGTTTATTGGCACCCCTGCCAAGAACTGTAACCAAGTATCACAAGTAAGTCGAAAATATACCTAATTGAACTACATTACAAGGCGATTCAAAATCTGTACTTATATCACTAATACACAATAATATAGTTGTTGGCAGGGGGTGCCAATAATTATAATATGTAGAAAAAAATGATACAGATGTTGGCACTCAAATTGTTTTAAGTAAAATTAGGGTATGAGATTGAATGAATTTAATTACATGACCAGCAGAACATACAGATCAAGTATAACTGTATTTTAAATATGTAATATACGATAAAGACAAGTACTCACAGAATATGTCACTTCTGTGTTCTTATTTTTTTCTTTATAATTCAACACTAGATATGCAGTTCACAACATTTACACACAGCATGAAGACTCAAAGAAAAGTGGAGAGAAAATATTCACATAATAATGTGACCAACATTATGAGCTATGTTTTTCCCTAAGTAGATTTGTCTGTGGGGAAAAATTAAACTTATTATTATTAACTATATTCAACACCTGCCAAGAACTGTCACACTGCCAACAATTGTACCGTACACCCTATATATATATATATATATATATATATATATATATATATATATAGAGAGAGAGAGAGAGAGAGAGAGAGAGAGAGATTACATATACTGTTTATATACAGGGACATCATTTTATTTTTACTAACATTTTTAATATTAACCTGTCTATACCTTTAGAGAACCGGAAACACCGCTTGCTCCCCCCTCCAAGATTGGAGTTCGATGATACTGGCGTAAAACACAAATCACTCTACTAGGTATAGGATGGAAGAAAAGTAGTTCATCCATTTGTGTAAACTAGGAAATATCGCGATTTTGAGTTTGATAATTTTCATTAGGTTTTTCTTTAATCAAAGTACAGTACTGTATTAAGAATAAGTGTTTTTACTCACGAAGTGAGTTATCCATGCGAACGTATTCATTATGCAGTGTATACTGTCTACAGCACATTAGCGTACAATATAGAGAAAGAAGTTAAATTGAAAAATAATCATAATATGAATATTTAAACACAATTTTGAAAATGGTGGCCGTTCATTTCGATACAGGCTTCAGTTCTTTTGTGTATATTATCGCACTATAGACTATTGCATCTAATTCCAATTGCCAGTTTCGTCCTTCATACTAGTAACTCATGTTGAAATAATTCTGTACCTACTCTACGTACTGTGAATTCAATCTTCACTTCTGCCCGACCCGAAAATATAAAATTACTCAGACATGCTATCTACTGTCCGTCCAAGTGGTTATGCCGCAGGATTGTAGAAAGGAAGGAAATCACGTGACAGTTAATTACTTAACGAGGCCCTTTTATTTAAGTTAAATTAAACAGCTGTATAATATTACGTAAACGTCCAATTCCTAAGAGAAATTAATATTTTCAGAAAAGAGCTAAGACAGCCCAGCTTTTACAGAGGGGCGAGCAGAAGCAGGTGGGGGAAATCGGGATGCGACGTAGGCAAACGGACAGTACCTGTGCGAAAATATGATTCAATATTGAAATCTCTTTCGTCACTGGAAAACGCGAACATATTTCTGGAACGTACTATACTCAGTAACTCAGTACTGCTTACTATCTGCGGTCTTGGTTCTGTGTGGAGTTGGAACTTCCTTAGTAGAAGGGGTGGGAGTGAAGTACATTCAAAAACTCAGGTACAATAAAAATTGAAGTAAAAATAAAATGATGTCCCTGTATATGTACTGTATTACAATCTTGAATCTTGACTATATTTCTTTACTTTAGATTTGTACATGCTATATAAATTTCGACTGATCTATTAAAATCTCCTCTCTTCTTAGTTTTTAGAATTTTAGCTTTCATTTTTCTACAATATATAAGACTGAATGTTATATGACTTCAGTCGTCTTATTACTAAACCCTTCTGTTAAATTTCGTTATAACATGGGATGTTCTTATTTCGTTGGTAGCTCGTGATGATCACATGTGTAAACCTGGGTTTCTTAGTGTACGGAATGGGTTTGAGTCACACCGCCGTCCTTATCCCTCGTCTGCAGGAAGAAAACAACACCTTCACATTGAACGATCAAGAAGCTGCGACTATAGGTATGTGCAGAAATTTTTTCTATTCTCTTCTCCCTCTTCCTACGAGATATTGGAAGCCATAGCCTACTGTGGCCTTCTTCATTCGCAGTTTGTTCCTAGGATATTAAGCAAAAAGTCAAGATCATCTAGTCATGATATAGTTATTTCATAATACTCATATGTGGTATAGCCGATATGGGTAAAATACGATACATTCATTTCTACATTTCGTCATTTTCCTGCAAAGATATAATTAATTTTACAATTTTTTTCTCAGATATACAGAGTGAACCGTAAGTAATGTCATTAATTTTAAGGGGCTATTCTTTGAAATGTTTCAAACAAAAAAAGTTTAATACAATTTTGCTCTTTTTTGCTTTCTTTTCGAAAAAAAAATATATATATTTCTTATGAATCATTTCATGGCGTATATTGTAAAAGCTAGGCCTATGGAACTAATTCCCAATATTATCAGTCAATTTAAGAGAGCAGTGTATTATGATAATAAATGATCGAAAGAATTTCAGTTTTGTCCTTTAAATGTGCAAAAATTTGATCCGAGAAAATGTAAGTTTTCGTTCTGCAAAGAAATTTTAAAACTTAGTGCAGTGTGGCAATACAGAAAAATGGTATTTCACTTTTTTGTTGCTCTTTACTAAAGGAATCACCACCAGAATTAATGATATTACTTATGGTTCACTCTGTATAACTCTTGAGTAGCTCTATTTCAAAACATATGATTATTGATCGAAGGATGCGTTAGGATGCTGATTCGAAACGCGCTTTAATAGGTTCGATTTGTCTCAAGGTTTCTCAGATAGTTAGAGTGCCGAGACCAATTCTCGAACTTATGTCTCCAAACACCAACATGAATTCACCAATTCGTGATTCGAGATGGCGCCTTGTTCCGTCGGACCCCGGCCACTTAGTCACTCGTAATGAGTGCACTTCTGTACATAGTGTTGGACATTGTGCTACTGTCACATATTCTGTGACACAGTACATGAGGGTAGGCCACCAAAGGAGAACAGAGAGGTAGAACTTAAACTGAGAGGATTCGATCCGGCATCAGAGACTGAATCCAGTGTGGCTTAGTGAATGAAACGTCAGCACGTACAGCTGAACACTCGGGTTCGAATCCCGGTGTCGGAGAGAATTTTTCTCTGTTCTACCCTATGGCGATGAAGAATTCCTGCACGGAAATATCATATGTACTTCGGTACATCATAGTAATATGAATTCACCAATTCTATTGACGCTAGACTGCCTTGTCGTTCAAACAGCGATTAAAATCGAAAATAAAAAAGTGTATAAATGTGCTACTCAGTTTTATGTGTCAAGAAGACGGAGCATTAAAGTCTATACTTGAGAGTGGAGTAAGAAAGTAATGGAAGAGTAGAAAAATTAAGTCAGAAAATTAGCTGATAAAACACCCATGATATGTGGATAATTAAATAATGTAATATGAAAAAATAAGCATCTAAGCCAGTAGTGTCAGAGTTGTAAGCTCCGAAACCGGTTGTGGTGCTAGAGACGTCCAGTCGGAGCGTGAACTTGCTTATGTCTGTGGAAGCACCGGAGCACGTAACGAGTTATAGTGGAGCGCTCCGCTCCTTTTAGGCTGTGTCTGACAACGCTGATCTAAGCACTGAAGTAAAACCAGGGTGTTCAAACTGTAAAAAGCTCATTCTTATTTAAGTTACTGAAAAAAGTAGGCACAACGAAAACAAAACACTTTCTGGAAACTACAGTAAAATCAAAGCTATACAGAATATGAAGTACAACACAGACAGACATGTAGCTTTCAAGATATTGACAATGAAAAGAAGACGAAAGGAATGCGATCAACACAGATCATCAGAATGAGCACAGAAGATATACAACATGTCTGAGATATATGAAAAAGTAAAAGAAAAAGAACGATGTAAGACAAACTCATTTCGATGCAATGATTCAGGCAAAAGATATGGCATTTTTATAACTACTAGGTAGCATGAATTGTAATCCTTAGTGCTTCTTCTTCTGCTATTCAAGGTAATTTCTTATAGCTTCATGCAAGATACTAATTACCCAGTTAAAATAAAAAAAATAGAAAAATTCTGACTGGCATTTTCATAACTACTACACATTATAAACTTTTAATCCTTAGTGGTTCTTCTTCTGCTTTTCAAGATGAATTCATTTGTTCGTAGGATCATGAAAGATACAAAGTACAGGCTTGTTTCCGATCTCTGATAACGAATTTGAATGACATCATATGGGTCAGGAGTCACACGACAGCTGAACTGTGGCGCGAAGTGGCAGACCATAATGATGGGAGAAGTTGTTCTTTTCCCGGAACAGTTCCTATTGTTCCGGTTCCGGAAAAATACTATGTTCCAAACAACAGTTCCGAAATAACAGTTAAAAATATACAAGTTGAGATGTGTCTGAATCGTTCACTGATGCGAGTTATCTCTTTGACTCTCGCTCCATTTGAGGAGTCGTTCAAAGGGCGGTACAGTACCCTCCCTCTTCCCCAAGCAGCTAGTACATACGTTGGAGTAGAGGTGGGGAAAAAATAACGTAACACTTATTTTGGAACCGTTCCTTGTTTGGAACTGTTTCAAAAAGTAACAGCACCTTGGAACACTATGTTCCAAAATAACAGTGTTGCTCTGAGCTATTACGAAATACTTGCGGTTACAAATACTTGTTTCACTTTGGAACTACATTATAACAACGCCTGTTCCACAGAACGGAACATGTTTGGTATTATTGAAAGCAGTGACGCCAACTTTTGAAAAACAGTGGGTGGGCTCAAACATTTGACGAGCCTTATGTTAAATAAATCTCACAACACGATAAATTATTGGGTGGGCTCGGATTCCACGATCCCATATAAGTTGGCGCCACTGTTTCAAAGCAGAATTGGGAATCCTTTCGTCGTACTGAAAAAAATGTTGGAAACTAAAGTAAAAGATAAATAGTAAAGATACGAAGATAGTCTTTAAAAAATGTACACATTATCTTGGAACTGATGTTAATTAAGTAGACTATAGTATTCTATCAAATAACATAATGCCTGTATTATAGTAACTATATTGTAAATTTTATCAAGGGAGATGAAAATATATAGGTTATGCTTTATTTCCAAATATTTTACAGTTTTAGTTTCATTACCAACTCTTAAAGTTAAACTAAAATCTGTTGAAACATGGCTGTATAATTGAAGTTCTTTTGTTTTAAAAAAAAGTACAACGGTAAATTTTCAATATATTTCATTACAATGAGATTCCTATTCTTCATGACGGTTCATTATTAATATGAATTTTAGCACGGCCGAAATTATTATAGCTTTTATTTCCGCATTTTGGAGAAATTGAACACTACTGTGACCTTCAGCTAAGCAGAAGAGGAAGAATAGGTTAGGTTTTATATATTTTGATGTACCGAAGTACATATGATATTTCCATGCAGATATTCTGCGTCATCACATGATGAAAGAGAGATGGAACGGAGAAAAATTCTCTCCGGCGCCGGGATTGTATCCGGCGTGGCTTAGTGGATAAAGCATCAGCACGTAGAGCTGAAAACCCGGGTTCAAATCCCGGCGCCGGAGAGAATTTTTCTCCGTTCCATCTCTCTTTCATCAGGTTAGGTTTTATTTACCACTGGGATCCATTTCGAGTTCGTGATCAATTTACAAATAATTTAAAATTACATTACATTTCCTGCTTCGAACAAACCTGATCTACGAATTCAATTTAGCATTGGAAAAGATTTCATTTCCAGGAATTCACATCTGGACTCATTATGACATCGTACTGCATCACATGGCATACAGGGAAGTATGTGATCATTTAGCATCCGTACATGTTCCTAAATACCACTGTTACATTACGTACTAGTAGTACGTGGCTCTTCCACTGTTACTCCTGTTACAAAAAATACTTGCTGTTACAAAAAATAACTTGCTGTTACAAAAAATACTCGATGTTATGGAACTACATAATGAGTCATGACTATAAAATAACGTAACGGCCTGTTCCAAACCATCACTGTTACATTACATACTAGTAGTACTGTACCTGTTATACAAAATACTTGCTGTTACATGTTACAATATACTCGATGTTATGAAACACGGCCGACTTGATGCTCCCTTCGCTTTCAAAGGTGGAGCGAAGCTAGCATCAAGTCGGCCGTGTATGGAACTACATTATGACAACCGTTGCAGCAGTGTTATCAATTTAGCAACTTTGTCACTAGATCTGGCTACTTTTAACAATTTTCAGGGACAAAATCAATACCAACTTTTAATCCTGAACTGGCGTCGTGCATAAATATAACGTAACTGGTTTCGTGGTGTCAATACTGTCAGTATGACTTTTGGACTTTCTCATGGCCCTCGACTTATGCTTTTGCCTTTTTTACCCAAATGTTTGCATAAACTACTTTGACTAAAGGGTTTTAACAAAAATAAATTTTGTCACACGCTTCACAGAATGACAGAACTGAATTTAGGGACTTGACTTTGGAGGAGTTTCGTTCATTCCTGGTGTGTTTTATTTTGGTACAGTTTCCACATCAAATTATATATATAAATAATGTAAAAATTAATTTCTGATCCTACAGAATTTATCTGTTATGGTAACAACATGGAGTCAAGCCACAAAGGGAAAAACACTGGAGGAGGGATTCGATCCGGTGCTCTGGAACGAACTTCGGCGTAGGCTATATAATATATGGTGGTACTGTTATTTTGGAACTGTTATTTGGAACCTAGTATTTTCATGGAACTGGAACAGTTGGAACTGTTACGAGAAAATAACAACTTTTCCCATCTCTACGTTGGAGCACTCATCGCTCGGACTCCTCTTAAAATACGTTATCGGCATGACATCATAGCACACATGCTTCTCAATAGATGGCATTCCAATGCACATTCGAATCGGTTTGGAAACTTGCTGTGTATGCGGACAGAAGCTTCATGTTTATTAGATAAACAGCTGTTGAATACAAGGTCAGAATGCAACACTAATTGGTATATGAAGTCATGTAGATACGGTAACCAACTCAAAAATTTAACATGTCATTTAAAACGTGTAGTATGTAATTTTTGTTCTCCGTGTTACATATTAAAAAAAAATTAAAATCATTAATTTTTATTTTTACTTTTCTTAATGCTTAGCTATAATAATAATAATAATAATAATAATAATAATAATAATAATAATAAAAGTTCATACATAATAAAATATATAACTACTGTATATATTGATATATTAGCATTAGTGAAACCTGAAACCCCACACTTAGTAAAATGTTAGAAACGCTCTGTACCAAAGTGTAGTACTTTAAACTTCGCATCACACCTCGCTCTGTGTCATTACTTATGATCACACTACAGAGATTTCAATTTCCATGCTTCCTCATCCATCCACATGAGAGTTCCAAGTTCCAACTTGTTCCAAGTACAACATAAAGAACGACGAGAACAGTGTAGCCGCAGCTGTCATTGTTCAACGGAACAGGTTCCGACTGTTCACTGTTGTCTCGGAGTCGGAACATGCCTTGCGCAACGCAGTACTGCGGACCTGCAACAGCTGGACAAGTGAGCAGCTCGGAGTCGGAACAGTGTTATTTCGGAACAGGAGGTTCCGACCTACTGTTCATTTTTGCAACAGTTCCGAGACCGGAACAGTTCCAAAATAACTGTTGTGTTATTTTTTACCCATCTCTAGCAGACCAGTAGTGAGTGATTTCATAGTCGGAGTGCACGGCGACTCACAGTAGATATTCCCAAGAAAATCGAGCCTTTTTGGAAGGGGTACATTACGACCCTTTCCAATGCCAAGTACAGTGAAGTGAAAATAAACGAAACCTGCAATAAACGAAGTTTCGTTATTTCCAAGAAAGGCATCTTCTGTGTACTGAATAAGATTGGTAAAGCTCGAATGAAATTAATTTGTATCATCTCGTGGGGTGCGGCGACTTGTGACGGGGGTGGATTTGCTTGCTTTTTCCACTGTGTAATTAATCCCATCCTAGCTTTGCCAGTCTTATTTGGTACACACGAGATGCTTCTCTTGGAAATAACGAAACCACGTTTTTTGCAGGGTCCTATGATTTTCACGTAACTGTACTTGGTATCGGAAAGGGTTGTTATGTACTCCTCCCAAAAAGACTCGATTTTCTTTGGCATTGCTACTGTAATACACCGCGCACTCTGATTATGAAATCACTCACTACTGGTCTGTCACCTCTCGCCGCAATTCAGCTGTCGGTATGATACATGACGTCATTCAATTCGTTATCAGAGATCGGAAACAACCCTGTAGAAGTAAACTATTATGAATCCAAAAACCTATAAAAATGCTCACTGTTGTACAAAATAGTAATTTATAGTATAAGAGAGTAAAATTAGACTTTATGCGCGAGCTGAAAGTTCAGCTTCCGAGACGTATCTGAGGGTGATAACTTTTACGAGCGCATAAAATCTATTTACTCTTGTTTGCAATAGGGCTTACATTATTTTATCCATAACTGATATCTAAATTTCATTACTGATATTTAAATTTAATTTTAAAACTGTACGCCTTTCCTTTGTAATGTGGTTTGTGAAGACGTTGAATGCATGGGTATTATTACTGCTAAAGTATTGGTTCTCATGGAGAAAATGATTTAATAGTAATTTATAAGAAAACAGAGTAAAATTAGATTTTATGGGCGAGTAGAAAGTTTAGCGCCCGAGGTGAAGCCGAGGGTGATAATTTCCACGAGCGCATAAACTTTGTTTACTCTTGTGTGCTATATAATATTTTACCCATTACTATCTAAATTTCATTATTAGTATCTAAATTAAATTTTATTTTACGCCTTTTCTTTGTAATGTGCTGTTTGTGAAGAAGTTATAAATGAGTTAATATATGGATTTCATGGCTGCTAATGTGTTGGTTGTATTGGAAAATGTTCTTAATTCACAGCAGTGAATTAAAAATTTTTATTCAGTGCTGTGAATAAAGCCATTGTTTAGGTTGCTAAGGACGATGAAAAAATAAAGACCAGTTTAGATACGAGTTATGGATAAAAATATAATTTAATTCTTTGAGTTAATATATATTTACGATACAGGAAGGATAAGAGAATTTGTACTGTATTGTATTGTATTTAGTAACATCGCATGGTATTCATACATGCTTACAGCTAGAAAATGGAACAAGTCAAAAAACTTAATACTATTATAAAATCTTAATTTATAGTCACAGTCTAGATGAATTATATACAGACGAGATTTACAATATAGTCTACTAGAACAACACATACTTTTAGTATCAATTTCATGAAGTGTTATTGAATGTCATGAATTCACCTACAGAACGAAAGGCGTGAGAAATTAGGTACTTCTTTAATTTGGCCCTAAATAATTTTATGTTTTGAGTTTCATTTTTTATATCGATAGGGAGGCTATTAAACATTTGTACTGCCATATAACGCACTCCTTTTTGATAGCACGATAGACTTGCCGATGGAGTATGAAAGTAATTTTTTGACGTGTATTTATGCTATGAACTGTTGAATTAGTTACAAAGATTTCACGATTACATACGAGGAAGATTATTAATGAAAAAATATACTGACAAGCCATGGGCATTATTTGTAGTTTTTTAAAAATAGTCCTACACGACTCCCTAGATTTCGCACCTACTATTATTCTATTACTCTTTTTTGTAATAGAAATATATTGTTACTATCTGTGGAATTTCCCCAGAATATTATTCCAAAACTCATTACCGAGTGGAAGTATGCAAAGTATATTATTTTTAAAGTATTGATATTTCCTATCTTTTGCATAGATCTAATAGCAAAACAAGCTGAATTTAGTTTGGGGGTAATTTCTTTAATATGATTTTTCCAATTTAACACATTATCGATTTTTAAGCCAAGAAATTTGGATGTTGTTGTTTCTAATAGGGACCTATTATTAATTATTGCACTAGAAATTTGCGACGTTGAATTTGGATAGGATTTAAATTGAATTATGTTAGTTTCGTTACAATTTAATAATAATTTATTGGCTGAGAACCAGTCACATATTTTGAAGAGAATTTCCTCTGTTGAAGATTGGAGTGTGTTGGAGTTATTGGCTGTAATTACTATACTTGTGTCATCTGCAAATAATATGGGATGACCTACATCTTTTATTAGGGGGGCAAGATCATTTATAAACGCTAGAAAAAGTAGGGGACCTAATATTGATCCTTGAGGACTTCCATTATTAATAGTTCCCCATGTCGATGCAGATTTCATAGTTGTATTGATTTCAACTTTCTGTTTCCTATCTATGAGATATGAGTAAAAACCATTGGTGTGCAACACCTTTAATTCCATAATAATCTAATTTATCTAGCAGCATTTTATGACTTATACAGTCAAATGCTTTGGATAAATCACAGAAAATCCCTCCAACTTGTAATTTTTTTATTGACTGCCTCCAGAATTTTGTCAGTTAAACTAAATGTTGCATTTTCTGTGCCTTTATTTTTCCTAAATCCAAATTGTTCTGGGACTAAAATGTTGTATCTTTCTAGATGATGATATAATCTTTTATACATTGCTTTTTAAAAGATTTTGGAGAAAACTGGTAGAAGTGATATGGGTCTGTAATTTTCTGGAGACGTTGTTTCTCCCTTTTTGAAAATAGGAATAACCACTGAATATTTTAGTCTCTCGGGAAATATACCGTTGAACATTGAATAGTTACATAAATAACTTAATGGCCCAGCTATAATATGTGAACTCGCTTTTAATATTTTGCTTGTTATTTCATCATACTCTGAGGAGTTTTTTTGATTTTAGATGTTTAATAATTGCAATTATTTCTTGTTTGTTTGTTGGAAATATTTGAATATTTGGGAATTTTGTCGGAAAATATTATGTTAAAGAATCTAAACAGTTAATAACATGACCTTGGGGGATGTTGAGGTTATCAGTTATTGTAAGAACATATTTGTTAAATATGTTTGCAATTTCATTTGGGTCTGACGTTTTTGTATTGTTAGATATAAGGTTATAGTTTGTTACTTTACTTTTTGATCGTCCACTTTCTTTTTTAATTATGTTCCAAGTTGTTTTGATTTTATTATCAGAGTTTTGTATTGTTGTATTATAGTGTAATTCTTTAGCTTTTTGAATTACTTTGTGTAATATTTTTGAATAATTTTTATAGTGTTGTTTTAATTTTGTATCATTACTATTTCTGCTCTGTATGTATAATGATCTCTTGGTTTGGCATGATATTTTAATACCTTGTGTAATCCATCTATTGTTACATATTGCTTCATTTTTATACTTTACAGGGAAACTGGATTCAAAAATATTTAGAAATGTTTTATGAAACTCGTTGAATTTACTGTTCATATCACTTCGACTGTATACTGATGCCCATGTTTCATTTTTAAGATTTATTTCAAAATTACTTAATGATTCCCTGTTTATATTTCTGAATCTCACTTTAGTTGGTTTTTTTGATGATGTGTTAATATTTATACTTAAGAGTTGAGCATCGTGATCCGAAAGATCATTAATTATTGGGATCGTTTGAGATATACCTATTTTTTCTTTTCCGATGAATATGTTGTCTATTGCAGCAGCTGAATCCCCTTGTATTCTGTTCAGAAAGTTTACTGTGTAAATTAAATTGAAAGATGCTAGCAATGAATTTAGTTGATCTTTCCTATTGCTTTCTGTTAGATAATCGACATTGATGTCTCCGCAAATAATGCATTCACGTTTCAGTTTCTGTAAGTATTCTAGTGGCTTTTCCAATAAATGAATAACATTTTCGTAGTCTCCAGATGGTGCTCTATATAGACATATTATAATGAAATTATATGTTTCATTTTCTAATTGTTTATTAACATACACGTTTCGACACATAATTATATTAGTAGGGCGTTATCACACATGTATAGAAACCACTCAGTATTTCTCCCGTTGTCCAGATTTGTGCGAGGCGGGCTTCGCATCTCGCACGTCGCATGCGTCGGTTCAGAAAAACCAAGGCTTTCGTCGTTCTGCTTCACTCATACCAAGAGACCCTCTATTACTTTTTACTCGGTAGATATACAATCGTCACAGTATTAGTACCAATTTCCTAGCTCTACTTATGACAGTCATATCTTCGGCATCTTCGTCCTACATATTCACAAATAGAGTCTGAATACGCTAATATGTTTTCGCGGGATATCAGCCGAGTTAAAATTTTGGAATGTTCCAAGCTTTCAACTGCTATCTCTGCAGCCATCTTCAGGGAAGTAGTGTCTGGACAGAAAGTCGTAGGTAACATCTATATAACCTACGACTTTCTGTCCAGACACTACTCCCCTGAAGATGGCTGCAGAGATAGCAGTTGAAAGCTTGGAACATTCCAAAATTTTAACGCGGCTGATATCCCGCGAAAACATATTAGCGAACCAACGCCGAGAAAGCCTCAAATCATACAGAGTCTGAATAATTTCACAATTTCTTTTTCAGGGTCTTCTATTTACAACGGATCAATTGGTCGGACGAAGTCTCGACTGCATCCTCTATAGACACAAGGAAAAAGGAATTTGATTTTATATTGATAATGTTCATTTCGAGGACACTAATGAAAATTAAAAAGAGCAATGTCACCCTCAATCTCTCTTTCTTTCTCTGTCTCACACGCACACAAACACAATGTGATTATTTTATTAAGTTTTTTACTATTTTCGGAAAAAGAATACAATTAAATTTGTTTTCGGTGTATTCCAGTGAGCATCTATTCCATTATTTCTCCTCTCGGGTACATGTTTGGCGGCATCATCACAGACTTCTGGGGGCGAAGAAAGATGATCATACTGGGACACGTGGCCTACATCGTAGGTTGGATCACAATCGCTGCGGCCCAGAATGTCAGCACGATATTGGCTGGTAGAATCATCGAGGGCATCGCGAAAGGCATCGTCGTTACAACCGGAGCTGTAATAATTTTATAATATTAAGTTCTGTACAATGTGGAGAGAATGGACATCCTCAACTAACAAGCAAACATTCTCATGGGGGCAGATAAAATTTGATTTTTTTTTCTTGCACCATGTTAATAATATCATAACAAGTGCTTGTACAAATTTTGGTCACGCGAACGCAATTACGACAGCCTTGCAGAAAATAAATTTTCCTGGGTTTGTTAATAGTAAAAAAAAATTCGTGGAAACATTTATTGGAACAGCTACAGTAATTGTTGAAAAAAGAAAACGTTAATATGTATATGTTCTCTTATTTCAAATTCTGCGCACCGCTACCCCAATCTATTTGGCTTCTCGTTTTCAAAATTTATCCGCATATCATCAGCTAAGTGCAAGATCTCATCATAACAATTTACTCATTATACCCTACCACATGACATCTTTATATTCTTCATCCTATACAGTTTCAGTTGCTAGAAATTGGAACTCGCTTCCGAGTGATATAAGGGGTTGTTGGACAATAACTTCATTTAGGTCAAAATTATATAAATTCTTACTTAACAGATTAATTGCTGAATAATATTTGTTACTTATAATGAAACTAACATCTGTCCATTCTTATTATTATTATTATTATTATTAATATTATTATTATTATGATTATTATTATTATTATCATCATTAATTTCTCTAAATAGATTTACAAAACCTCTAATGGCAATTACATTAATATTCTCATCATAGAAATAGAAATATATATATATATATATTCTCCCTGTTACATAGTCCTAGTAAGCCTATATTAAATTAATTTTCATCATTTTACTAGCTATTTCAAATATTAAATTAATTATAATTCATTAAATTAAATTAGCTCATAAATTAAGTTACTATTTTACCTTATAGATTTATCTAAATTTAAATAAATATGTAGTGAAGAATATTGCTGGAGAACCTTTTAAGTGTAGTGTAAATATTTGTAATTTAAATTTATGTATTGTATTGATTAAGGCTGGTTGAGTGGAAGAGAAGGCCTTATGGCCTTAACTCTGCCAGCGAAAATAAAACATTATAATTATTATTATTATTATTATTATTATTATTATTATTATTATTATTATTATTATCATCATCATCAAAAAGTAGAACTTCTTAAATGCTTCAATAAAAAACATTCACTTCAATATACCAACTGCTTTTTTAAGTAATCAGTTTGTGTCGCTCCTCAAGTATTTACTCAAACGTACATGTCAGGTTTCTGCAATTCACGATTCAGTTGCGTTGCCGGTTTAGTGCTACAACAAATAAGAAAACCCAACGTTCAAGAAGTAAACTTGTGACTCTGTAAGAATACCGATAACATAGGTTTGACATGCACTGTACATCACCATCACAGTTATCATACGATAACAATAGTAGAAAAATTCTACGTTCCATAGATTTAGGCCTATATATTGTATACCGTATACAGTTAAAATGTGAACCTAACTTTTCAATAATATTTTAACCTAATACGTCATAATCATTGCATCCATGAATGCTCATTAAACTTTACGTCTTTTACGTTATGTCTTGCTTGTTCTATTAAGCCTTGGTTTTTCTGAACAGACGCATCCGAGTTGCGAGGCCGCAGCGCACAAATCCGGACTACACGAAAGATAGTGGTTTCTATAACTGCGAGGTGCGGAGTCTGCGTACCTCGCAGTTATAGAAACCACTCACTATCATTCGTGTAGTCCGGATTTGTGCGCGGCGGGCCTCGCTCCTCGCATGCGTCGGTTCAGTAAAACCAAGACTTTACAGTCACCTTTTGTCTCACAAAATGTATTGTAGATATATTTTTAGTCTCAAGCAAAGGACAAAAAGTCACGGATATCTTCCTGAAAAACGGAGAACTGGCCCGTAATTTTACTTCATTTCTACTTGTTTCGTGTAGAAAATCTTTGTCTTTTACACAAAGAATAGTATGCAAAATATAATGGACATATGTTTCTCACTTCATCTAAATTCTGTATTTGCGGATAGTCGAAAAAAAAAGTCTCTGCAATACTATGTTTCGTGAAATATTGATACCTGGTATAGGGGAGACTAGGAAGGTTTGACCATAGGTAAGGTTTGACTCATCCCAATTATCTAAAATCTCGCAGTTTGTCGATTGCCATCTTCTATTACATCTTTGCTCTGAAGGCTCAAGCACTTCATTTGTACTTCTATATTTGTTGTTTATCGAACTGATAATGAAATGCATCAAAATTGTCTAAGGAACAGATAACATATTATAGAAAATTCTTTGTCTATAAATCATAAACTTTGGGTAAATAAACTGCCTGGTGGATCGCATCCTATGGCTATGCAAAACTGTCTGCTCAATCAGTTATTTTGCCGCTAGATTGCAGACAGTCCACAGCGCTATACATTATCTGTAATAGGGATGTGCACTACCTGTCACCTAGCGGCTACACGCACAAAAGCGTTTATTCATCAGGCAGTGTAAGCACCCATAGGATGCGATCCAGCAAGCAGTGGCTAAATATAAACGAGTTATTTATTTGTCTATCCATTGGGGACTTGGTAACTAGTGTTTTAGTTTATTGGCATTATTACATTGAAATTTCTTATTTTAATAGCTCAGATATGATAATCAGTTGTAAAATTCTGTTACTGAACGAAAAGTTTCATCTGTTCAAATCAAATATCTTGCACATTTAAAGGAGAAATCTAATTTTTTCAATCACTTATTTTCATAACAACCGTTATCTTCAGTTGATTGAGCATATTTGTAATTAATAAAACATTTAAAGGAGAAAACTATTTTTTTTTCAATCACTTATTTTCATAACAACCGTTATCTTCAGTTGATTGAGCATATTTGTAATTAAATGAATAGCTTTCCCAAAATACGCTATGAAATATTTCATAAAACAATTATTATCTCGAAAAGGAAGCAAAAACGAGCAAAGTTATATATAAAATGTTTCTCTTTTCAGATTAATAAATTAATTAATGACATTACTTACGGTTCACCCTGTGTGTGTGCGTCCTTGCTTATGTGTGAACTAAAATCTGAGCATACCGCTTGGTAAATTGAGGACGTAGCTGCAATAAGGGCCCATACTCCAAAATGCTGTTCTGAGATATATAGAGTTGGAATTTTTAAAAACAGTGCAGGGCCTATAATAGTACATTATGCAACGAGCCTATAATGAAGGTAATTAAGAAGTGAGTATGGATATTTATGAAACGAGCGCAAGCGAGTTTCATAATTTTCATACGAGCTTCTTAATTACCATTATAGGCGAGTTTCATACGACTTTTTATGCTCGACCATATTTCTAACTTGATATTATTAATTTTATTGTATCTGACCTGGAGCAATGTCCCGTATGTTGTGAGATGTGCGCAGACGCGAAAGTATTGATTTTTTCCGAGGAACAGACGTGCACATTGACCTTGCTAGGCCTTAAGAACCTACAGAGATAGCATTGAAATTAAATTAGACATTGAAAAACGAGATGACAAATTGAATTTATTTGAATATTATTTACAATTAACGCTAATTATTATAGTAACAGAACATAACCTTCTGCGACAGTATTGGATTTCCAGCCTCCGTGACTTTTCGCTAATTCTCTTTCGATTGCATATCCGAGAATAATCGATACTTGCGGTTTTATAACGGTAGAAAGCTGACCTGTCATTGGCTGAACAGTTGTAACCTGAGTCGTCATTGGCTGAAAGACCTTACCTTTAATGAGTAGGTGTACTTTAATGACATGCATTAAAGGTCTGCTACCAGGTGTACGAGTATAATTACTACATTTCGGCATGGTCGAGCATAAAATATATTAAAATTAACTTACCTGCATTACTGTTCAAAATTTCTCAACGAAACTTTGTGGGTATAACAAAGAAACTACGGATAATCGATTTATGCATTTTCCGGAAAAAGGGCCTATGGGGCTATGAGCCCTTATTGCAGCTACGTCATCAATTAGGGTTCTCTTGGGCGATCGTTTAATAATAATAATAATAATAATAATAATAATAATAATTATAATAATAATAATAATAATAATAATAATAATAATAATAATAATAATACTTACTTACAAATGGCTTTTAAGGAACTCGCAGGTTCATTGCCGCCCTCACATAATCCCGCCATCGGTCCCTATCCTGTGCAAGATTAATCCAGTCTCTGACATCATATTCTACCTCCCTCAAATCCATTTTAATACTATCCTCCCATCTACGTCTCGGCCTCCCCAAGGTCTTTTTCCCTCCGGCCTCCCAACTAACACTCTATATGCATTTCTGAATTCGCCCATACGTGCTACATGCCCTGCCCATCACAAACGTCTGCATTTAATGTTCGCAATTATGTCAGATGAAGAAAACAATATTAGCATTAGTATTATGTATTAATAGTTCAAAAGTACATAAACTTAATAATTGAAACTGATATATGCACAAATAGTGATTATACACAATAAATATATAATTTAATAACAAATTTTATATCATGTAACTATTCAATTTCTGTTGGTTTAACTTACACTTACTTCTGGTTTTAGCGCAAGTTTTCACCCTATCGCATTTATTTTAAACATTCAAACTTCTTTACTTGAAATTCTCTTTTTTTTTTTAACTCTATAATAAACAAGTGTATATAAATCGTCCCTGCTGCTATATTCATCCAATTATCTTTTACAACAGACATATTTATATTTAAATTTTAGATCCTTGTTTACATAATACTTAACTATTTCACGTAATAAATATCGCATTCAGGTTAGCAGATGCCGACAATATGTGAACAAACTTAACAGCAGAATCGGTACATTCTATGTGTATATGTAGGGCAGTGTCTAACCTTGCGCATTCGCTTGTCAGCAAAAATCGTCTACGTAACCTCAATACAGCTGTCAGCTTACTTGTTTAAACATATTATTTGTCAATCTAATTACATGATCAACATTAATTCCACTTTAATCAATTGAATCGCATGCACTCATTTACATTCATTGCTATTACGTTTCTAATAAATTCATAACTCAATACAATCCTGTCTAATTTCAAATATAGTATTTACCAATTTATAACGTCTTAATCGTTTGATCATTTACTAATCAGTATAGTTATTTGCAAAAAACCTTGAAGAAAACAATATGTGCAGTTCTGCATTGTGTAACGTTCTCCATTCTCCTGTAACTTCATCCCTCTTAGCCCCAAATATTTTCCTAACAACGTTCTTCTCAAACATCCTTAATCTCTGTTCCTCTCTCAAAGTGAGAGTCCAAGTTTCACAACCATACAGAACAACCGGTAATATAACTGTTTTATAAATTCTAACTTTCAGATTTTTTGACAGAAGACTAGATGACAAAAGCTTCTCAACCGAATAATAACACGCATTTCCCATATTTATTCTGCGTTTAATTTCCTCCCGAGTGTGATTTATATTTGTTACTGTTGCTCCAAGATATTTGAATTTTTGCACCTCTTGGAAAGATAAATCTTCAACTTTTATGTTTCCATTTCATACAATATTCTCGTCACGAGACATGATCATATACTTCGTCTTTTCGGGATTTACATCCAAACATATCGCTTTACTTGCTTCAAGTAAAATTTCCGTGTTTTCCCTAATCGTTTGTGAATTTTCCCTAACATATTCACGTCATCCGCACAGACAAGAAGCTGATGTAACCCATTCAATTCCAAACCCTCTCTGTTATCCTGAACTTTCCTAATGGCATATTCTAGAGAAAAGTTAAAAAGTAAAGGTGATAGTGCATATCCTTGCTTTAGTCCGCAGTAATAATAATAATAATAATAATAATAATACTAATAATAATAATAATATCATTATTTTAGCAAAATTAAAATCAATGTGTTCAGAAATGAATGTCACGAGTCATAGTACCCGATAAATCAATGTGCGTCATTTTGTACCTCAACCGATTCGCGAAAGGAAACGATGACAAGAAAAGAATAACTATCGTCTGCCACAAACATCAGGCGACAGACAGTCGATAACAAGTAATTATGCAAGACTGTAATCAATGCCAGTTTGTGCATTTCTATTGACAGACTGTAGTAAATAAACAAGTGAATGAAATATCTCATGACACAAAAACATGTCCCTCAGAGACTGCCATGATAGATGGACGGACGGACGGACGGACGGACGGACAGACAGACAGACAGACAGACAGACAGACAGACAGACAGACGGATAGCTGGATAGGTAGGTAGGTAGATAGATGGATAGATGGATAGATAGATAGATAGATAGATAGATAGATAGATAGATAGATAGATAGATAGATAGATAGATAGATAGATAGATAGATAGATAGATAGATAGATAGATTAGATAGATAGATATAGATAGATAGATATAGATAGATAGATAGATAGATAGATAGATAGATAGATAGATAGATAGATAGATAGATAGATAGATAGATAGATAGATAGATAGATAGATAGATAGATAGATAGATAGATAGATAGAGATAGATAGATAGATAGATAGATAGATAGATAGATAGATAGATAGATAGATAGATAGATAGATAGATAGATAGATAGATAGATAGATAGATAGATAGATAGATAGATAGATAGATAGATAGATAGATAGATAGATAGATAGATAGATAGATAGATAGATAGATAGATAGATAGATAGATAGATAGATAGATAGATAGATAGATAGATAGATAGATAGATAGTTAGATAGATAGATAGATAGATATAGATAGATAGATATAGATAGATAGATATAGATAGATATAGATAGATAGATATAGATAGATAGATAGATATAGATAGATAGATAGATAGATAGATAGATAGATAGATAGATAGATAGATAGATAGATAGATAGATAGATAGATAGATAGATAGATAGATAGATAGATAGATAGATAGATAGATAGATAGATAGATAGATAGATAGATAGATAGATAGATAGATAGATAGATAGATAGATAGATAGATATAGATAGATAGATAGATAGATAGATAGATAGATAGATAGATAGATAGATAGATAGATAGATAGATAGATAGATAGATAGATAGATAGATAGATGGATAGATAGATAGATAGATAGATAGATAGATAAGTGCATTTATTGATGCATGATAAATTATACAAACTCATGTACACAATATCCTTCGCACGAGCCCGTACGGCCATTCGTGCTGTAACTATGCACAGTTTGAATCTTCAAATAAAACAAAAATAATACTAATAATAATAAAATAGTAAAAAACATTTGTTCTTATTACTACTGTTATCATTAATTATCACAATTACAACTAATCTAACTTCAAACCAAATTTCACAAAAATAATAAAAAAATAAAATAAATGTAAGATATGAAAAGAGAGAGAGAGAAAAAAAACACAGTGAAACATATATATATATATATATAAACAATTCAATTCCTTTTTGAGACTGCACGAAATAATCCGACTAATAAATATAAAGGTAATACATAAAAAACATACACACGCGATAAAATACAAATAGAAAAGAAGACACAATAAATACAAAAATAGCATTATCCACTAATTACTTCATCATTCCAACACTAATTAATAACTCTTTCCCTTATTTTCTCGGATCCCTCCCCCTCGGCCAGTTCCACCCTCAACTGTAGAACTTTTGCCATAAATTTTCCCACACTGTCACAAAATTTAACGTTATTTAACATATATGTTGCCAAGTGCCCCCTGCCAGATGTAATGAAGGACTCTGGCAGGAATCGTTTCCTCAGAGCTTCTGTGGCTTCACACTCCGACAAAATGTAGTGTGATGTCTCGCCTTTACCGCAAAGAGGACATATTCTCGCCCCCTCTTCGTTGACGGTTTTAAGTGCCCTCCAGGCTCCTGACGAAACCAGATTAAACCCAGTCTACCTTCTTTGCTATCTCCATAGAGATATAGTTCGCCCCCCCCCAATTTGTTTTGATCATCGATTTGATCTCCAGAGCAACCTTATCCCTACATTCCCCTTCTGTTATTCGCCTGTCTATATCCTTCAGGCGTTTCTTGACTTTCCGCCAGACATTTCGCTTGTTCCTGCAATCTTCCCCGATTATAAATCCCATGCCTATTTCCTCCAATCCTCTGCGTAATCTACCTGCCCAGGTTACTTGGTCTCTCCTCTCGAGTTGCTCCCCATAACAGACCGCTCTAATAAGAGACTGACCTCCATGCACAATCCTCAAGTAGTACTTTAAAACTTTTATCTTGCATTCTATTGAGTCTCTATGGCGTCCGAATTCTCTTAGGATTCCGCTGTTAGCCGTTCCCCTCCCCACCCCCGCTATCCGTTTTAAACAGTCGCTTTGTACCTGGTTAAGTTTTTCCGTTCTTCCCCAACCCCAAATTTCTGCCCCATACGTAATTGTAGATCTAACTACCGCGTTGTATACTTTATATAATA
Organism: Periplaneta americana; assembly: GCF_040183065.1. Classification (NCBI taxonomy): domain Eukaryota; kingdom Metazoa; phylum Arthropoda; class Insecta; order Blattodea; family Blattidae; genus Periplaneta; species Periplaneta americana. Next base: position 121,026,056 of record NC_091127.1, read on the forward strand.
AATTTAGAGAGACTTCAGGGATTTTGTTACGTATCTTCAGCGTTTCCATCGCTTTTATCAGTGCCCTGTGTTTTGTAGTGTCTATATGTGTATTCCATTTTCCGTTACCCCTAAGTAAACAAAACTTTTCACGTTGTTCAGTGCTCGGCCTTCGTATGTCCAGGTCTCCCTTTTACTGTAAACACATCCGTTCTTAAAGATCATAGTCTTCGTCTTTTCAGTATTTACTTTCAATCCCCAGTCCCTAGAGTATATTTGGAGCTTGTCAAGTCCTTTCTGCAATCCCTTAACACTTCTAGAACATAATGTCAGATCGTCCGCATATAACAATACTGGAATATTCACGTCACCTATGACTGGGGCGTCAATGTCTTCTCGTAACATAATCTCTGTAATATCGTCAATAAACAGGTTAAAAAGTAAGGGAGACAGTATGCAACCTTGTTTCACACCTCTGCGACTGGTAAAGCTTTCAGACACTCTGTTCATGTCGTACTTAACACAAAATTCCACTTTATTATAGATCCCTTGAAGTGGACTGCCATGTTCCTCTTACAGGTGTACGCAGACGAGTTCACTGATCCCAGATTGAGGGGCGTATTCTCCAACTCCATGAAGATATCCATCCTATTGGGCATTCTACTGATACTGCTTCTGGGAACGTTGTTGCACTGGCGGACGGCTGCTGCAATCGCAATGTGTGGAGACTTACTCGCCATCGTGGGCTTCCTGGTATACATTCCTGAGACACCGTCCTGGCTAATCAGGAAGAGTCGTCTTAGGGATGCGCATGCTTCTCTCACTAAGATTTGGGGTCCTGGCCGAGATACACAAGTAAGTAATTTTACACAAACTTCGGCTAGTGTACTTCTCAATTTTATGCACTAGAAAGATGAACGTCACACTAAAAAACGACTAAATTTTATTTTATCATTTCATACATTATAAAGATAAATTATGCTACAATGCTGAAAAATATATTGAGGAGTTCAAAAATATACAATTTTTTAGAATTTTACAAGCCTAAGTTTATTTGACCTGTTATGTATGTGCGTAAATCGAATTCTCCTTTATTCGTGAGGGAATTCTCTTAATTTTTAAGCATCCATCAAGGATGGTTTCAAAACATTTACAATTATTTTATTGTAAAAGAAACAAGATTCCTTATAAAACCACAACTTGATAATTTAACTGGAATTGGATGTAATAGTCATATTATGGTCTTCAATTTTATATCTATATAAAATAGTTCCGAATGAAATGGTATACATATGTACAGGGCGAAAAGTCCCAAGTCCCAATACATCTGTTTATTTTTCTTGCAAAACCAATCTGAATATGAATATTGTGACCTTGTTGCACCTATGACATTGGCGGACGTATTTTGAGGTGTGAATGAGATTCGTTCCAACAACAGTCAGGAACCGTCCGTAACTATCGTGAGCATGCGCAGTACAGAAAAAGCGTTCCAACACAATTCGAACCAGTTCTGAACCGGAAACATGTACTGCAGTCGGGTGTTCCAACAAACTTTTGACACGGATTTGGAACAGTCAGAAGTAGTCAGCAGATTGAGGCATGTACTGATGAGTACGCGAGACGCGCATGCGCATAAGCTCACCAACGTCTCCTGGATACTGAACAGTCAGTCGTGGCGAAAATGTCATTGTGCGCCGAGCCACTGTGTAACCTGCAATGTGCATAGCACCGATGGAGGGAGGCGGACACCCGAAGGGAAAGTGAAGCAACTGTCTGACTTATTAACGGATTTTCATTTTCCTTACAATACAATTTTATACAGTACAAGGTTACAAACTAAAGTTTAGTACGTGTAACAAAGAAAGAAATGAAGAATGAAACATAGGACACATTATCACAACCTAAAATTAACTGTCTTCAGAATGTCTCTGCGTCAGAGTTTCAAAATCAGGAATGATGTCACTTACTGCCAGTCGTAGTTGATCACGAAGGTATTTGTCTGTCAGTCGTGATCTAAATTTGGTTTTTACTATTTTCACTGTTGAAAATAATTTTTCACAAACGTATGTTGTAGCGAACACAGCTTCAAAAGAGAAAGCGAAAGAACGAAGCTTCGGATATTAATTTTTTGGCAAAGATTTGAAAAGTTCAACATTTGTCAAGTCCTTACAGCTAGCTTTCATTTAACATCACATTGTAAATCTGTGAGTTTATATTTAAGATCTAACCGCATTATTCGTACATCTGCTGAAAAGGATCGACGTACAGAGATAATAATAATAATAATAATAATAATAGTAATAATAATGATAATAATAATAATAATAATAATCATAATAATAATAATAATAATAATAATAATAACAACAACAACAACACTTAACCTTTTAACGTTTCATCAATAACATATAGTATAATGCCGTTTTATTCTATACAACCGTTTTCCTGGTAATACTTGTGAACAAATCATACATTTAATATTATCATTCATATTGTTAACAAAAAATGCGTCCTCCCATCCTACTTGGAACTTTCGTTTTTGTAGATGTACATGTATTCGAGAGAGGCATTGCGACTATATGCCACTCGCAGGTCAGAGACATATACAAATGGAACGGGGTTTGACTCCAGTGAGTGAGAGGGTGGAGGTTGTGAGAGGTAGAAAGCAAGAGAAATGCACAGTTATCATTGCGTGCCACAATGTGCTAGTAAGCCGCATTTTCGCCACGGCTGCTGAAGAAAGACATGATCGACTGTTCACATCAGTGAAGTTAAGATGAAAAGTGACAGTACAGACGAATAATAAAACTAGAGATGTAATTTAAATTTTCGCCAAAAAAAAAAAAGAGAATTAAATTATTTGGGTATTGAAATAGTTAATTACAATTTCAACATGCAACTTTGATTAAAAGTATAATAAATAATGTACATAAATTAAAAAGATAACTATTTTTAGACGAGAATCTTCCAGTACACGACATTCAATTAGCGGAATTCCTGCCTTCCATATTTGTTGTCATCTTTTATAGAAAATTACCGCAATTCTATTTTCTCTAATTAGAATTAGCTGCGAAACGATAATAATTAAGCATTCCGTTCTTAGCGAACATGAGCACAGTTATAGAATCTCTAGATTTAGTACATAACGATCCGTGAAAGCGTTCCAACAGCGTCCAGTCCAGTTTCAATTCCATAACAGATGCTCAACTAGCGCATGCGCATAAGATGGTACAAGAACCGTACATGGACTGATCCATTCACCGCTTGTTGGAACGAACCTCATGATGGGAGACATCTGACGGACATGAGGAAAATTCCTAGCCATTCCAAGAGCGCAAGATGGCGAGGCGAATAAGAAAGTTTTCAGTGTGGAGGAGAGACTTGTGACTTCCGTATGATTTAACGAGCGGCAACATTTCGGAAAAAATATGGCCCTATATCAGAAAAAGCTGCGAGTAACGATATGCAGTCATATCATGCGCCTGTCCGAAACATTGTCTGTTAATTCACCGACAGTCACCGAAAAAGAATCCATTATCTGCCACTTCAACAAGTTATTTGTACTCGGTGATGCCTTACCAATACCAATACATGAAGCAATTGGTGTTGTATCTCCTAAAACCAAGAGGAAAAGGGAATACAATTGTTTTTAATGACACAGTGAGTAATGATTGCAACACTACTTCAGTGTTTCGAGAATAAAACGACATAACATCATTCGTTCCCTTCTTGCTGCTGCTCTCCGAAACAAACGTTTGAAAGTTTTTGAAGAAGTTCATTGTTTGGCTGATCAAGATAGCGTACGAAGGATTGACATCATCGCCATCAATAGGAAAAAATCTGTAGCAGAGATCATCGACCCTACAATACGCTTTGAACAGTCCAAAGCACAACCTATGGATGTTGATAAAGAGAAAAAAGAAATATACGAATCAACAATACTCTACTTCCGTAACAAATACAACATCCAGAGTCTCACAGTGACAGGTCTGCTATTGGGGTCCCGAGGAACAGTTCCTAAATTGTTTGTGCTGTGGAAAGAGAAATATAAATTAAGCAAAGATATTCAAGACGAAATTGTCCAAAATATAATTAAATACTCAGTTGTCATCTTAAAAAATCACCTATACGGTAAACACACCACATAATTGTTAAAATTTCTATTTGTGATTGAAAATCTGTATTTTTATCTTAAATTTTTATCTATATATTTTTTCCATGTGCCCATTCATGTACAACCATTATTGTAAATTGTGTGTTATTCTGTGTCTATAGGCAAGTCTAGGAAGGTCAGATAGTAAAAATAAAAAAAAACAGTTTCACTCGTACATAAATGATTAAACGTTATCAATAACTCTGTACGACAGACTAACTTGAAATATATTGAAATATATTTTACCTTCACTTTGTTCTATTAACGTCTGTTTCAATTGAGGAAACAATGTGGCTGAATTCACAGCAGGATAAATGCTACTTCGTACATTCGAAAATGTTCGATTATGTACTGTAGATAACATTGTTTCTTCCCCGAAGCTAGCCCACTAGGCCTATTCATCTACGGATTTATTCAACCCGAAATTATATTCGTTTCTTCTTCTGTAGGAAAAAGTAGGAATGTTTGGCCCATTTTAAGTATTTATTTTTTTTTATTCTATCGGGGAAATCTTCTGAAATAAAATTAATTATATTATAGGATAGAGAAAGCACTGACAGACTTTTAATAATTTTAGTAGCTGCCTACTATGAATTCATATCTGTAAATACGGTATGCGCCTTAACGAACAGTTCTGAAATTCTTGCACTGATACTGCGCATGTACGTATCGTATCCATGGTGAAGTTTGGTGCACTATGATATATATGAGCATATCTCAATATTCACGAAATATTCCCTCATAATAATCAACAAAATGGTTATATAACATTATTTAATAATTAGAAGATCACGCATACATTTACAGGATTCCTACAAAAGACCTTTCCGGTTTCGAACACATGTAATTTACATTCTATGAATCCGAGGCGCATGAAAATAGTACCAATGAAAAGAGAAACTCAAAAAATTTAGTTCCTTACCTTAAAGATGTTTAATGTGTCCCCTCCTTGGTAACACAATACACATCAAGCCTATTGTGAAGTTCCACGTAGTTACGCGGATTTTCCGATCTCCAGATTCTGAGATTATGTCTGTTCACCTTACCAGAAAGATGAAAAGTGGCTACGGAACGAATAAATTCATAATCATTTTCAATTAAAGTCTGCATACTAATACAGAAATTTCTTCGTAGCACTTTGTCCTTTGGTTTTAGGGCTTGCAGCAACTGTAGTCGGTATGGATGAAATCTAAACCGCTTGGGAAAAATCTTGCCTTAAAATCAGTCTACCATTCACGAATTGTAGGCCCACTGAGTGGATTTTCACCAAACTCTGTTCAGTAATGCCATTGCACATTAATAATCGACTGTTTCACATGAAAATCAAGCAAACAAGAAGCTTTTCTGTCCTCTATAGCAACCATTTCACCTCAATAAAAACAAATTTGTTTGTATGCGCTATTATGAGGCAGTGTTACCAACTAGGAAAAAAATGTTGCCACAACTAAATTTTTTTGAATTTCTCTTTCAATTGATGTTATTTTCATGCACCTCAGTTTCACAGATCGTAAATTACACGTGTTCTAAAACGGAAAGGTATTTTGTAGAAGCCCTGTATTACAAATAATGGATAACAGTTACAGTAATCAATATTTATAACGTCAAAGGTAATTGACACTTCTTTTTGGCACAGGTGCAGAATGACATCAAGAGAATATCAGGAAGAATCAAGTCAAAAGAAAACAAATCAAAGATTCGGAATGGAGAAACATTATTCAATTTCTGGCAAATCATCTTATCCACACGTGGATATTTCAAGCCCTGCATAGTAAAACCTTTCTTCATCGGTTTGATTTTCCTACTTTTCCAGTGCTTCTGGGGAAACACTATCATTACGGCTTACAAGGTGGACATTATCTCAAAGTTAAAGGGAGACGATGACTGGATAGACAGTTATATCATATCTTTGGTTATTACAGCAGTAGAAATAATATCATTGGTGATACTCTGTTACTTACTTCTGGTGATTGGTAGGCGCACAATAGGATTAAGTTCCGGGGTTGCAACGGTAATATGTGCCTCAGTTTTGATCGGAGTTCTGTACTACGAGATAACTGCGGATGTTATTGCTCATGGGGACACTATCGTCTGGGTCAAGATATTGATTTTTATTCTTTATAACTTCACTGCAATGATAGGATTGGGAATGTTGCCTTTCATCATGATGGGGGAGATGTTACCTACTAAAGTCAGGGGGTTGGGTACTGGGTTGATTATTGGGATATACGATGTTCTGAGTGGTGTCAGCGTAGCGTTGTATCCTTCCATAATGAATGCTTATGGAATCAGTGGTCTCTTCTTATTATTTGGAATATCAGCCCTTGTTTGCACTGCATTTGTTTTCCTGTTCTTACCAGAAACTCATGGCAAGAGGCTTGAAGAAATCGAGACGTACTTCCTTCAACCAAACATCATGTGGATAACGGGCAATAGTTATAGGAAAGTAAAACAAAACGAACAGAGTCTGTAACATACAAACTTATAACAATTAAAAGATTATTTTTGCAAAAAAAAAAAGTGATAAAGTATGACTGACATGTGATATTTTTAATCTATGCAAAGGTTTCTTTGTCTTTTGATATCCTGTCAATCTCTTCGTACATTTCCAGAATACCTACAGAGTATTATATTATATTATCTACAATATCTAACACATTCAACTTCTCTCTAACAAAATGCCGAGAAGAGAGCAGTCCTTGTATAATAATAAAATAAACTTTATTAAGTGACTTCAACACAAAATGTGGACTCGTTAGAAACAAAAGAAATGAAAACGGTTAAGAAATATAAAATTATCATTCTACACTAGAACATTATAAAACAGTAAGGAAATAGGACAATGTGTATAAGATAGATAATATAAACAGGAAACATTCTGGAATATCTACAAAATTATATGGACTTATTGAATCATTGCTTTCAAAAAACATAATTCAGGGGAAAGCAGAATTAAAGAAAACTAAAGCCATTGAAATTAAATGCGGAGTAGCACAGGGCTCTCCACTCTCACCATTATTGTTTAACCTAGCAACTAACAGTGTGCTACAAAATCTCACTGATAATTAAATATCTGAAAAATATGGATACAGTTTATCAGATGACCTACCCCCCCCCCTTATCCGTCCTTGCATTCGCCGATGATGTGGCAATAATATGCAAAAAGGAAAGTGATGCGACTACTCTGCTTAACTTAGCCGACAGAGCCTTGCAGAAATAGGATTGAATCCCAATCCTCGAAAAAGTAAATCTATAGTCTTACGGAAAGGAAAATTATCTAAAGGAAAAATTACCACCCTACAAGGATAAATCATTGCTTCAATTACCACAAAAAACGAACATATTAAATACCTTGGGATAGATTTTAATAATGAAATCACACTTGATAAAACTAAAGTAATAAAACGCATAACATCTGACTTGAATAACCTTGTCAAAACAAAACCATTGAAATCAGATCAAAAATTTAAAATAATTAGCCTACTATATCTTCTACAATGTACACCTTTAACTCAACTGTCGAGGACTTTTCTTCAAGACAGATAAAATTATCAGAAGTACTGTAAAGGAAATCATGATGTTACCTGATGATACACCGAACAGCATGTTATACGCTGCTAAAAAACAAAGTCAGAGGAATGGGTTTACTGTGTGCTGAATGGGAGGCTGGTCTTCAACACCATAATATATGAAGTCGCCTCCTAACTCTTCAAGATGTACATTTCATCATGTACGAAACCTAAATGAAGAATTGAATCTGCCATTTCGCAAATTAAATATTCAAAAAGACACTCTTCCATCTAAAGTTAACGTAAGAAAGCTGCGAGAGATATTGCGAACTCGATCTTTCCAGTCTTGGTGTCTCTTACCGCATAAGGAAAAGGGAGTATAATTATATGCAGACTGCCCTAATGCTAATTTCTGGATGCCTACAAAGTCACCATTATCTTCATCGGAATACATAAATGCACTGATGTCCTGCAACCTGACAGAAGTAAGGTCGGTGCCTGGTCGAACTTTCAGCACAACCCGTTGTCGCCAAATCGGCTGCAACGAGAGAGAAACCCTTGGACATGTGCTGGGGTTCTGCCGAAGCACCGAAACAATCGTCATCATCGAGTCAGAACATCTGTCGCTCAAATCCTACAACAACGTAGATGGGAAGTGCATGAGGAAATTCATTGTCTTTCTGTAGAAGATTCCAATCGGAGAGCTGACATCATAGCACTTAAAAGGAATGGAAATATAGCACAGGTTTTAGATCCCACCATTTGTTCCGAAAGGAACACCACTCAGGCGGAGGAAGTAAATTTTGAGAAACAGGCTATCTACAAGCCCTACCTGCCATTCCTGTCAGACAAATATAAAATTCCAATTAATCAACGGATTGTGAGAGGTCTCTTATTTGGAGCAAGAGGCGCCCTACCAAAATTCACAGGTGATCTCCTTAAAAGCCTAAAAATTAATTTCTATGAAATTCAATAAATTCTAATTAAAAATCTTAGAGATTCTCTTCAAATAATAAATTACCACTTATATGTTAAGTTAAATTAATTTTTCTTTCACTGTTAACAATGTATTAATTTTAATCTTGATCTTCAACTTTGTATATTTATTATTGTATTATTGCTTTCTGGATCCTTGTGGTCACCCTCAGTGAAGGGCAGACGATTTTTTCAAATCTCTCTCTCCTTCCCTCTCTCTCTCTCTCTCTCTCTCTATATATATATATATATATATATATATATATATATATAGTCAAATAAATAATGTGACATCTAACAATCAAGAAGATAACTGTAGCATATGTGTTGCTAGAAACAAGTCACTGGTGAACACAAGGGTTGTACATTACACATTGACGAAGAAATCGTTCAGTAAGTTTCAGGTTGACTGGACTCTTGACTTTTTATGTGATTGAAAGATGAGATGATGCTCTTTGTTTGGTATGTGGAAATTATGTAGTTACAAAGAGAAGCAGTGTCAAACGCCTGAAATTATTAGTCGATCTACAGACTTATGTATTCATATTTTGTGTTTTTATTGACATTAAACAGTAGTAAATATATGTGCAGATGTATGTAGAGCTTCTTTCTCAATGCATTGCATTTAGTTTACAGAATGAAGTACAATCAAAAGGGTATGTTGCTAGTAGCGTAGAGTCGTTTCTTGTCAGTCACGAGTTGCAAGTTCAAAATTTATCGAATTCGACTTCTTACCTGACATGTTGTGTTTTACATAGACTACCATCCTGTAAAAAAGAATATCCTAAGACCGTATCTAAGCCTGAGTTTTTTTTTAATTATACAAGTATTTCATTTCAATAGATATTCTTATATTGCAAGCCTATATAGTTTCTTTGCTGTCGTGAAAAAAATTACTGTCGTGGACTTGAGATGTTTGCCAATTCAGATCTTCCGTTAGAAAGTACTGACTTCATCAATGATGCACTAGCAAAGACGCTCTATGATCGTAAAGTTCTTCTCACATTTTGCAAAGCTTAACTCCTGATATACTATGTATATTCGGTGGTACAAAGGTTTGCGGCGCAATCTACTTCTGTATTTGGCAGTAGGCTACTTACATATGTGAGCAATTTTTCTCACATGTAAACCTAAAAAACCAAGACTAAGATCAGGATTATCAGATGATAATATGCGCCCGACTTAACAATGCTGGTATCGGCAAAAAGCAAAAAATGCACTTCTGAATAATTAGACGATAATTCAGAAATTTAAATTTGTTTCTGGAAGTGTTGTTTTTTATATAAGTACATGATTATGTAATAGTTACATAGCAATTAATTAGATACGTATCGTTATCTAAAAGTGCTTAAGTTAAAGAGGATATACCTATTTTTATTATTTTTTGTAGGCCTGTTATTTCATTTTACCATATGTAGAATGTCTTGTGCTTTCTTATCCTTTTTTATTAGTTTAAAAAGAAACGCGCGTTTATGTGCCAATTGCATTATTCGATAACTATATAACAATTAATTAGATCCTAGTTATTATCTGAAACTGTGTAAGTTAAGGAGAGTCTCTATTTATTATTAAATTCTACTAATGTATAATTAATTGCGTAGGTACATGCTGCAAAACATGCTTTGTTTTCTTGTTGTCTTGTATGATGTAACACATTAGGCCTATCTATTGCTTAAAAGCAGTTTAATTCACCACGCAGTGGTAGGCCAATAGAGTTAATTTTGCTCACCCATCTTGATCACCGCTACTGCCTGCAGAATAGATTCATTGCAATCAGTCAGTGCTTTATTGGAGAATCGAATACGTTCTTCTAACCTTGACATCCCTGACTTAAAATAACACTGTCTGTGTAGGCGGGGAGGTTTGAGTGCTCCAATGAGGCTGAGCCGGTCTATGCCGGTCGTAGCTTGCTATTGGCAGGGACAATGATGCTGGCTGGATAGGTCTTAGCTGAGGTGTCAGACGAAGTATCTCCTTTAACGTCCCGTCTGCCCTATCCTATCCTTATCACCTCCCAACTCTGCACCCAAGTCAATGTGTAAGGTATCATCATGGATAAATATATAATAGGATGCGAAACTTACTGAGTTTCTCGTAACACATGCTAGAGGCGCTAATGTAGAAATTTATCTTGCAGCCACCTGTCGGGCGGTGTAGAACTTATTACATCTAGCAGCGCACCAAGTAGCGAAAATAAAAACTAATTACCCCATGCAGCGCACCTGGTGACGAAAATGTTAAACTATGCAGAAAGTATTCCCACCCTAATCCCTATTCTCAGACTAACCTAATTTTTTTTTCAAATTCAAATTCAAATTCAAATTTATTTACAATTTACATTTGAAATGAATACATATGAATAGATACCCGAAATGAGCATATGCTCGTGCTCGGGTACAGTCCAGTAGTCTACATAAATTTTACAGAGATCAGATAATAATGCTGATGATAGAAATAATAGCAACAATAACATCAACAACAACAGCAACAACAACAATAATAATAATAATAATAATAATAATAATAATAATAATAATAATAATAATAATAATAATAATAATAGAATAATCGTGACGGAGATGATACAAAGATAGTAATACAAAATAATTCATTAATAATAATAATAATAGTGATAAAACAAAAATATTTACAATAATAAAATAAATAGTAAGACTGGAACATAAAATATAAAACCAGTAGCGAGAGTTTACACAACTTAAATAAGTATATAATAACCGGAAAAAAATGACGAACTCGAAAATCAACAGAAAAGTTCGTTGTACCGCAGACGACAGCGATCGCCGTATTGACATTGTGTTATGCATTAATGGTAGCAGGGGGGAGCCGAAAGTCTACGTAACTGCCGTTCTCTTCGAATCTTCTCGTACAATCATGGGAAGTTAATGCTGCAAAAACAAAATGTCTACTAGTCAAACTGTTCATTATTACCAGGATAAATACAAATAATACTGAAATATATTAATCAAGTTGCAGTTATAGATCTCCCCTGTTTCAAATCAAACATTTACATTTTTATTTCTCACATCAAGTTCCACTGAAAATTCTTACCGAAGCTAACAGTAAGATAAAAGAGACAATCTATTTTACACTACCCAATTAAAATATAACCAGACAGAGACAAAATAAAGCAAAAGGTTGGATAATTGGGATTTTATTTTTTGGATATTTAGTGTGCAGCGCAATGGAAAATCTTCAAAAACTACTTAGTTATTTCAATTTATTATATTACTATTACTTTACAATACATTCAACAACACTATTTTCATAACGTCCATAAACATCACTGTTTAACATACTCTGCTTATACATACACGTAGTATCTCTTTATGTTCACTTATTAGCAAGTTTCTGGCTGCCATCTTGTCTTCTCGAGCAACGTCTAAAACGAACGGATAATTAAGAAATCTGGGTAACGTACCTAACACGTAATTCTAATGTTCACAAGTACGACATCGGGCGCTGATCATCTTATTTGAGCCCTCTGCCGTCCCGACCGCAGTTTCGCATCCTATTATATATTTATCCATGGCTGAGAGCTGAATGGCACTGGGGTACTTAAATATTCAGTGTAGCAATCGATCCCCTTGGGATACCAAGCTGAACACAATTTCACTTACGTCTCCTTCTTCCATGGAAGCTCCGGGAGTAGTGACTTTAGATACTCCATTCGCGTGGGAAATATATCTACCCATAGAACAAAACAAGAGCGCTTCCTAACGGGGTCTCTTAGAGAAAGGCATAGTGAGAAATCTGAAAATGAGTCAAGTCACATTGCAGGTGCTCAGTTAGGAGAACCTGAGAATCCAGGAAGCTCCCTAACGGGGGACTCTGAGTAAAAATTAAAATATGACTCTGCCATGTGAAAGATCTCACAAAAGGAACTAGAATATAGCAGAAGTGGAGAAGATTTGATGGGGACTCTAGCCGAAAATGTGGGCACCCTGAAGCTTTTGAAGAAGGAAAGGGCGCTCGGGGCTGAGCGGAGACAGAAGGGAGGGAAGAAGCTTGCGGCGAAGGGAGGTACGAAGGGTCCCTTGAGAACTTTCTCCTCACACTCTGCTGTAGCAAAGCTAACAACTCCAGGTTCTTCTTCGGGAGGGGGGGAATCCGTCTACTTCAACGGCAGAAAAGAGTCCAAGATCTTCCGAAATTGAAGCAGCTCTTCTGTGAACATTATTTTAATAAAACCTGGCGCAGCAAAGCAGAAGAAGAAGAATTAGAAAGACTTGTTCATGATAGGTATTACTTTTGATATTTGAATCAGTCATTTGTAATACCACATGAGTCACAGAAAGTAAGTTCTGAGAAAAATAGAAAAAAAATATCTACAGTTAATGAATTTTAAGTTAGCTCTCTGAAATTTTTATAGGGGTTCGCAAAGTACTTTGTTTTATTGCAAAAGCATGATATTATAATTATCTCATTCCATATCATCGTAAAAATTTTTAGTTTCTTGGACTCGGCTGTTTTAACATTTATAAAAAACTCTAGTATCCTAATACAATGTTATGTAGTTGCAGCATGAAATACATTAGTATACAGTTTTTAATCAATTTATATTGTTATTATTATTATTATTATTATTATTATTATTATTATTATTATTATTATTATTATTTCAGATTCAAAACAGTTCATATCATTCACAAAATAAAATTCTAAATATCATAGCCGACTTAAACAGTTATTTCACAGTATAGAAACCAATGTGCCACATGTTTGATGTAAATGTGTGAGTACACACATATCCTCAGTTAACAATAAGTAAATAACATAAACTTCATGTTTTCCTCTACAAAGACAAGAAGTAATCCATACAAACCATGCAATGTTATTTATATCTTTATTTTCAGATTGTTCTTTTACTTAAGCATTTGTCTCTGCCTCCAAGGCTTGTGAGTGAGTCGGCCATTACAATATGTTGTTATAAAAATCAACATGTTGATGTGGGATATACAGAAATGATCTTCCCTATGCCCTGCATCTTTTTTTCATGAATGGGCACCAGTGAAATGTATGCTTTTTCTGCAGGCAGCGGTGGTATCTCGATTGCCTTTCCAAGACTGAATAAATGCGTCTCTTCTCCATTAATATAGTTGATGTTGCTACAACTCCGGGAGTGCTAGCATCGTATATATACATCCTGTAATTTGTCATACCAAACGAAATCTTCTAGTCTTTATGTATGTCTTTACCCTAAGAAGGAATGGACAATGTGTTTTTCTTGAAGTACCTATTGAGGTCACCAGTGCTTGAAATCTATTATATCGTCATGTTTTACTTCTGTCACTATGAATTTATTGCTTTTACTTGATTTTACTATTAGTTCCATATACGCAAAATGTTCGTAGATCCTGTCAGTGTGTCGACTCAGTCGTTTAGCTACACCGAATTCCCTATAGCAGGGAAGATAAGAGTATCCTCGTATAGATAAGTAATGGACTATTTATTGAAATTTGTGTAGCAGTTAGTGCAGCTAAAATCTAACAACCGTTCAGCATTAAAACCAAATGAGTCAGGGACTGATGTGGTTTTGAAAGGAATTCAATATTTTAAGGTTAAAAAAACTGCTTAGTAATGATTGGACTCACGTTCTTTTCAGAGGAATTGATGTGTCTATCCCTCAAGATTGTTATAGTACCCGTAACTCATTTTCGTAAAAATGTGGACTCATGTGGTATTACAAACGACCGATTCATTTATTTTGTTCAGACTAATCTCCAACACAGAATTGCTGTGTTGTCTGGAGGGAAGTATATCGCACTAATAAGAAACCATGGATTCGTGAGGGCCGTATTATAGGTTTTAATATCCCACAGTTTTAGTGGTGGTGCAATGGAGAGGCCTAGAACATGTCTCCTTATTAAGGATATGAACGCCCGGGCAATACCAAAGTTCTGTTGTTAGGATATTGTGGCTGTATGGTGAGATTTAAAGAAAGGAATACTGATAGACAACTTGATGTGTGTTCGATATGTATCCCTTATCATTCCGAGGAACTTCCTCTTACTAGGAAGCTTGAGGACCTTGTTACATTAGAAATAACGACCTTGCCCTGGTACCAATTCCCATGATTCACCATAGGTTTACTTGATGTTCACCTTACGGTTGAGGAAAGCCCGGAAAGAAATCAAATCAGTGAATCGAACCCACGTACAAGCGCAGCTCCTCATGAACAGGAAAATACGCTGCATCATTGGCTACATCAGTGCTTTTCAAGACAATGTAACAGTATATTTTTACAGTATTTTAAGCTGCAAAAACCTAAGAATTACTTCGCAAGTTTGCCGAGCGCTGCAGTGAAATTGTCTGGAAATGAAACTTACGAACATACATAAATCCTTAACTACATGACCGCGTTTAGTACAATGTGAGAAAAGGTCATGAAACCACTTCAATTAGCATATCTGTCACATAATTTCTAGTTAAAGTAAGCAATAACACTGTTGAAGCAGATAACATTGTTGTGTCACAAAGAAGTATGTCTGGGTACAACCTGTAGTGCAGCAATACCATTACAGTGATAACGATTACCTGTTCGTGGGTAAGCCCTAATTCCACCAAAACCATGACATCAGATATCACATACGAAGTTGTTGATTTAAAGTCTTTACCATTTTTACGTCTGACAGTGATGAATGGACAAGACCAAGAGCTTATTTTCGTTTATAGTTTGTTCTGAATGTGAGCGGGAAGTTAGAGCATATCATTCCTACAAGCGAAGCAACTGCAGTGAACTTTGTTCTCCCTATCTCATCAGTCTGTGAATGATCTTAGCAGTGAATGGTTTGGTTGAACGTATACCTTCACGCAAGAGGACAGCAGGTACAATACATTGCCTTAATCTATAGTTTTAACTTTTGTTATAAGGTCATTTAAATCAGCTCAATACATATCAATAGCATTTTATTACTTCAAATGTTATTGCAATATTTGTAAACACAACCACCGATCACAAGTAAGTCTAAACATTAACAAAATTAAATTTAAGTATATATGTGTGTGTGCGTGCGTGCATGTGTGTATGTATGTACGAGTATGTATGTATGTATGTATGTATGTATGTATGTATGTATGTAGGGTGACCAGACGTCCTCTTTTGTCCGAATACGTCCTCATTTTTAGGTCTTCGTCCGGAGTCCGGGCGGATTTGTTAAAAATCAATAAATGTCCTCCTTTTCGTTACTTATATCCCTGATATTTTGAAATTATCTGATTTGACGCCTTCTAAAGTACCTAATTTGCTTGTAAGTGACAGCAGCATCGACGGAATATACTCTTTGCCAACGATCATAACTCTCTTTGCTCCCCTTTGTTATTGTCGTTGCTCAGAGGTAGCTAGCAAATCGAGATGCGAATGTAAATATAAATATATATTTCACGTCCTCTTTAATAATTACAGTTCCCTTGACTTTCAGATTTAGCAAACTGTGAAATCATTATTATTAAGTTTTTTTTCACAATTATTTTGTAATAAAATAGTTATTAACATAATTTTGAGTATGATGTAAGCCTAAATCTCTACTGTAAATATTTTGTAATAAAAAGATATTGATAATTTAAGGTAACGTAGGCATAAGCCTAAATCTAAGTAGATCTACATATTTTCTGTTCTCTTTTTTCTCTTTTTCTCCTCCTATTTTAAGCTTTGTGTCCTCTTTTCTTATCGATGTGAATCTGGTCACCCTATATGTATGTATGTATGTATGTATGTATGTATGTATGTATGTATGTATGTATGTATGTATGTATGTATGTATGTATGTATGTATGTATGTATGTATTTTTTTTTAATATTAGTTGAACGGCATGTCCCATTACAATAAAGGTAATACTACATGCCTTGCTACCTGTATGTTTGCAATATAACACATTATGTCTCGTTTCTGTCACTCTCTAGGCGCATGTTGATCTGTTATTCTGTTGTGAAAATTTGAGTCTTTCATTATATCTATTGCCTACTCTTATCTATCCTAGATTAAATTATCCTAAGTTTACTCGTCTAAATTTATAACATTGACATAATTTATGAATGTATGCACATGTTCTTGCATTATTTTAAGCATGTATGTATGTATGTATGTATGTATGTATGTACGAGTGTGTATCCAATGCCTACCTACTTCACTTTACGCGATTCGGGTTAAACGCCGTAATGTTGCATTTATTATTCGTTTTCAAAATATTAATGAAGATGTCTTGCTTTGTCATCATGTTCATTTTGTATTTACAGTCGTATTTGGCTAAGATTGTTACCACATTTCTGCAAGAAAACATTTTCACATATTTTGTTAAATTATTAATCACATTGTCAACTGTTAATTTAATAGCCTATACCTATGAATACTGAACGAGTATTCATAGTAAGATTTATATACAGAGTGTTAAAAAATAACGTTTACAACGTTTCTGGGATGACAGAGAAGGTAAAAACAAACCTCTGTTTCAAGTGACAAAATTTAAGCAGATGCGCCGTTTTGCCGTTAGATGGCCTGAAGGATAGATGACTTGACTTCCGTCACAACACACTGGTTAGTTCTGTTTGTGCACGATCAACTTTTAGGGCCTTATCTGTTGCCTAACAGTCTCCGTGGTGGTAATTATTTTGTTTTTCTACGCAACGTCCTACCTGAACTTTTAGAAGATATCCCATTGAACATCAGAGAACGAATATGGTTTCAGCATGATGGTGCCCGTCTACACTTTGATCGTCGTGTCAGGAACCACCTAAATGCTACATTTCCCGATCGTTGGATTGACAGGGGTTGGCCAGCACCGTGGTCACCTCGATCACCGGACCTAAGCCCACTGGATTCCTTTTTGTGGTGAGACGTGAAACATTTTGTGTATGAGACACCGATCGATACGGCAGAAGACTTAGTTGCTCGCGTTGTTGAAGCTGCACATGTTATTTGAGACAATGTTGGCCTTTTATAGCGTTGCAGACACTCCATAGTACAAAGGTACCAGTTATGCAATGCCTTCATTGGACGGCAGTTTGAACACCGCCTCTAAAACGACAATTGGTCTTGTTCTTTATGGATTATACTAACACTTACGTACACAAAATGGCGCATCTGCCAAAGTTTTGGCACTTACGAAAGATATTTGTTTTTACCGTCTCTATTATCCCTGAAACTTTGTAAACGTTATTTTAACACCCTGTATTTATGTGTATATTTGTTTCCTTACGCCCTTTTATCTAGCAGTGACTATGATAATGTAGCTGCATGCAGTATCTCGTAATAAATTTTCAGTTAACGAAGACTCAAGGCGACGATCAGAAGTACAGTGAAAGACATTAACTTATGAACACCATGAAGTTTGGCGAAATACAGCCGATGACAAGGTACAGTAAGACCATTTAAACAAATCAATTATGACACAATCGTATTAGTTACAATCAAAACGGAGCATAATACTCTATTGTTATGCTATTGTGATATGCTAAATCTGAATAAGAACCAGAAAATAGTGAATTTCTAAATAAAGTCATTATGATTGAAATAATTATAGTGTCAAATATCGAAGCTGATATTTTCTGCAGTGTATACGTTTACGAACAGTCATAGCATATGGTTCCCTTACTTTTAGAATGCATAATAAAAGTTAAAGGAGACTCCACTGAAAACTATGAGAATTTTCAAAAAATGATTATCCGCTATTTCACTTCTTTAGAATGTATATTTTCATACTCCAAACGGCTTTAGTTCTATTCTGATTACAAATATGTTTATTTTTTAATTAAGTCTGTAAGGGAATGTGACATTTAAAGAGCTGTCAAAATTATTTTTGCATCAAAGAATTTCGTTTTACAAATCTCTGATTACAACTCTAGTAACGTTTGTTCTAAAGTTGGCTTCCTGAAGTTACTAGATGAATGTAACGGAGAAGAATTTTAATCTATATAAATATTCATTTACTTTCAGTAAGTTTATTTTTTTTATTCAACACCAACATTTGTTATGCAAAATATTAATCAATCTGGATGAAATTTTTACTCTAAGTATTTATGAGGTAGCTGCATGTTTCTATCCATTTATTTTGCTAGTTTCATTTCATTTAATTCAGTGTTCCGCCCAAGGGCAGGTCTTTCACTGTAAACCCAGCTTTCTCCAATCTTCCCTATTTTCTGCCTTCCTCTTTGTTTCCTCATATGATCCATATATCTTATTCTCGTCTATCATCTGACATCTTTTTCTACCCCGAAATCTTCTCCCGTTCACCATTCCTTCCAGTGCATCCTTCACTAGGCAGTTTCTTCTCAGCCAGTGACCGAACAAACTCCTTTTCCTCTTCCTGATGTTTCAGCATCACTCATTCTTCACCCACTCTTTCCAACACAGCTTCATTTCTTATTCTGTCTGTCCATTTCACACACTCCATTCTTCTCCATATTCACGTTTCAAATGAGTCTATTCGCTTCTCTTCACTTCGTCGCAATATCCATGTTCCTGCCCCATACAATGTCACACTCCATACAAAGCACCTCATTAGTCTCTTCCTTAGTTCTTTTTCTAGAGGTCTGCAGAGATATAAAATATAATTAATCAAATAATTTTATTGCGAAATAACATTATTCCGTTTTTGGTGTCCCACTTTCAGTTATATGTTATCTGTCTATCTTAGAACTTTACGGGCTCATCCCTTCAGTACTGGAGGCCAAGTAGGTCTAGACATATCGAATCTCTATGAATTGAGTTAAATTCCAGTTCTGTGCATCTGGTTTATCATCTGGTAGTCAGTTCCGAAAGATATCCGAGTTCTCTAGCACCGTCACTCTGCCATCTACTTGCCTTGGTGTATACTACAAGATGACTCATATTCCTGTGGACGGACAAGACAGCAACACATAACACGTGTCAATTTTGCATTTTCAATCTGGAGATATTAATGAAGAGGATACTGGTGACGTTGGTGGAATGATTAGAGACAAAGGTGTTATAACCGTAAGAAATTCTCTCGCAATATTGCTCTTTCTGCAACGAAATATCAAGTTCGACAAAACCTGGAATTGAACCCATACGCTACACATAAGGGCATGTAATCTGTATAGACCGAATTACAAGTCGTCAAGTGATTAAAATGCATGAGACAGATCCAACACCATCGGTTTAAAATTCAGCTAAGATGTACTCCTGCAGAAAAAGAACGATGGATGCCAATGCCACAATTTAAAGAAACCTGATCTGAATGGAGAGTTTGAGGCAAATTGTACTGCTTCCTCTTGTCTATATAAAAATTCAATTCTTAATTTAGCCATACTGGCTTCGATTTATAACACTTCTAAGCTACCCCACTCTTTATCTGTTAGAAGATTTCATTTCATTATTTCTGTTGAAAATTTCCCATTTGTCATTTTTACGTACCTTAGGGTCCTATTCATAGACATTTCCCTAGCCCACGCTACGAGCGTGCTAAACTAGCCCCGGCTATCGACTGGTTACTTGTATAGGATTCATATCATATCATATCATATCGCTAACACTGGTTTATGAATACGAAAAACGTTAGTTCGCTGATCATCCACCGGAAGCCCGCGCTGTAAATATCTATGAATACGGCCCAAAAATGTTCATATTATTCAGTGTATTAAAGGCAATTCTTTCATCTGTATTTCCTTTTGTTCTATTATTAGACCCGTTGACAAAATTAAAGTTTTTCTCGGGGCCGTTTAGAGAAAGAAAACACAATTTTATGGCAAGATTTGTTTAAACAGATACAGCAATTGTTGAGCTATTTTTCAAGATTTTGCTCACCGGAACTGAGACTTTTGTCATACCGTGGGATCATCTTCTGTATCTCTGTGTCGTAGAAGTCTGCCGTCTGGGATCGTCTGCACCTCTCTGTCACTGTGAAAATACTGACCGGACAGAAATTTCTTGAGGTGCAGGAAACTATGGTAATCGCTCGTCCACATATGCCTCGGCGCACAACAGATCTTCTGCAGGAGTTCTGTGGGAGGTGTTTCAACAACCACCGTACAGCCCGGATCTCACTCCTAGCGATTACAATCTTTTCTTATAGTTCAAGAAATTCCTGTACGGTCTGCATTTTCACAGTGACAGAGAGATACAAACGGCTGTCACACAATGGTTCCGATCCCAGGCGGCAGACTCGGATATTGCATCAAACTTGAATATCTTTGTGTTGATATCCTTATAAGCACTATTCCTATATAATTTTTAATTTGATGTTGATTGCCGACAACCAGTGTTGTATTTTACCATTAACAGAAATAAATGATCTTACATATACTCGTAATTCCTAAGTATTTTTATACAAACGTTTGTCGTTATTTACAAAAATAAAAGTAATTTCGTTGAATTAATAAGAAAATTGAATTATATTTAGCATTTAAAGATGAATGACAAACTCATTGTGCACGCAATAATATAATTAATTATTATGTAAGTGTTTGTGACCAATAATTTCGTCTTTCAGCATTACACTCTTCATTCAGATTTTTAATGTTATAACGATTACAAATGTACGTAACATGACACACTATATTTACAAACTTAACAATATACTGCAATAATTGTATTGTATTTATTTCCAGTACTCAAGAGCAAGGTGAAAAGAAAATTCAAGAAGCCACAAACGAAATTCTTTTGACTGATATAAACCAAAAATGCAATGAAGAAAACTATTCTGAAGATTCCCCTTTAGATGTTGTTAGTTCTCCTACATCAAGACCACTTTTACCACAGGTAAGTTCAATTTTGAAATGCATTCAACCATGGAGTTCATATTTCTCTCAGGATATCCACTTTAATCCACGTATACATTTTGGAACATGGAGTCAAAGCCACTACAAACTCACAAATAAAGTAAACAATAACAACATACATAATATACGACATCCGAATGAAGACAGCCATACCGACACGACTCACAACGTTTAAACACGACAATTTTGAGGCAGAAAACCATATGATTGGGAATGCCTAATGAAGATTCCACACAATGTGTATCATAAAACATGAAGTCCTTTACTGTAGGCTATGTTGAATGATTATGTTACTTGTTTGGTCTTTTACTTACTTATGGCGCAGAATGGAGGGCTAACACACCTGCAAAAGAAAAAAAAAAAACTCTGAGATAAATGTTTATGAAATTTTCAAGGTAAAACGTAAGTAAAAATGTTAAGATATATCTATTTTGAATGCTTATTGAAATGTTGAAGGTAAAACTTCAGTAAAAATGTTAAGATATATCTATTTTGAATGCTTATTGAATGTGTTTCAAAGTGGATGAACGTACAAAAATATGTAGGCTAAATGAGGAGCATAGTATCATAGTTAGACAACTCCATTTTTTTGCGATTTCGAGATATTGATTGTTTTTCATAGAATTTTGTGTGTTGAATGCGATCCTGGAACTGTTCAGGTTCAAAAAGGGATAGAACAGAGCGAAAATAGCGCTTAATTATGCGCTTTAGAATCAAAATGTACGCAAATCCACTGTGACTTGGTTTCAAATAAGGACAATTCCTTCAGTAGCCAATGAGAAGACCACATTCGTACCACGTTTTCCCATAATGCATCGCGAATCCAACATGGCTGATTGTTTATATAATCGCTTTGTGGATGAATCGGTACTGTTTTTCGTAAATTTGCTTTGAAACCGAGTTAGAAGAGACTTAATTCCAAAGTAGACAATTTCACTTTAAATATGGCTTCATTTGGTTTCAAAAACAGACAACTCCATGACTTAGTTTCAGAGATAAACAACTCATTTTTAAATTTAAATTTCGACCTGAATATTAATTTTAATCACATTTTGAGACTGAAAAAATATTTCCATGACTCATGAGAATGTTTAAAACAAATGTACGTATAACGGTGACATTGGTTTAAAAGGATCTAGTTTTTCGCCTCTCCTGTAAAAAAAGCAGAAGTGGAGTTGTCCAATTTTGATACCAAACTCCTCAAATGATGCGTCCATAAAGAAACAATTATGAACAACAAGCAATCAAACATTATATGGAACTATAATTCTATCGTTTTTTTTTTTTTTTAAGGAAATAAGCCAAGAAACCAATAAAATTGAACTGAACAGCAAGAATGTACATCATATAAGGAATAACCATTTTGTATGAAAATGATACAAATTTGCACACGTTTATCATTTGACTGCTGAGTTCCATTTTGTCTGTATTTTGAAACAGAATTAAATCACTGATTTTTCATTTTCAAAATAAGAACAAATCGCTCTTTCTGATTTGAGATATAGAACTGAAAATCATATAGTAACTTGGTTACTAGAAAAAGTTGGGAGATGTCAATGTGCCAAGTATTCCTTTTTGCATCATTCTCTTTTGCAACAGATCACATTTAATCGTAATTTGGCTGGTACATCCTTTCCATATATATATATATATATATATATATATATATTTATATATATATATATATATATATATATATATATATACTAGCTGAAAGTACCCGGCATTGCCCGGATTTTACTTTCTGCTTCTATTTTTAATTAAACTGGTTATTACATTTTCGGAATTCTCGGATACCTAACTACAGACAACCAAAACGAATTTCTTTACTAAGCTTTCCTCGCCCATAAAGATGAATCTTTACTTAACGTCACTTACATGAATTAATGAACTGCTTAGCCAAATGTCTTCCAGGATTAACTCAGGGTTGTAAATCATGCACCGAAAAGAAAACATTTCATCATGTGCCTGACGTTAAACTGTTGTTTTAAATATATATAGTTATTTTTTATGTATCTATTTGTTGTTAATTATTTATTTATTTGTTTTATTCATTTGTGTATATTTATTTATATATTATGGTGTAGTTAAGGCCATTAGGCCTTCTCTTCCACACCACCAGAAATACAAATAAAGTAATAGAAAAATCAAACTATAAACAAAGTGAAACCCAACGAAAATATAATTCCTTCTCCTCTTTCTGATCAGTTTCAGCATCGAACCAATATATACATATATAATTTAATTTATATTGGAAGATTTTTTACCTCTTGACCGCTGTACACCCGCTTATATCATAGGCCTACCCAGTTTTTTTAATATAACTTGAAACTCTATCTCATAAATTCAGAACATATTATATTAATTCTAATTTTATACACAGAATACAGATACAATATAAACTCGCAATGTCGTTTTTTAACATAAAGACTAATATTCTGAGAAAAGTATAGGCATACCGGTATTTTAGAAATTAAGAGATTTTTATTTCCACAACGCTTAACATACTACATTTGCAACGTGATTATACAGATATAATTTCACAGCAACACGTTTTCGGACGTGAACAATAATATTTTGAGAATTAATACAGTGCTATTTTCAGTGGGCTTATATACATTCACATACATGACAAAAGTATCATTGAATTGCTTATTGATATGTGTAAAATCTCCCCCCCCCCTTCTTTGTATAAAATATAGCGAGGATGTGAAAAACACGTAGTTTTGAAGTTAATGTCTGCAACTTTCAACGATTGTCCTTGAGCTTCTTTTTAATATGGCCATTAAAAATGCTAGCGGCATTGAAATTGCAGTTGCTTAAAATTGAATGAGTATCCTAGCAATACGTGGAATAAAAACATCTCCTTTTATTTTTGCAGTTAATATTACCAGTTCTATTACGTTTCCTATGAGTTTTTCACACCAATTCTTATTCGTGCATACTTTTGGTGGGTCAATATTTCGCAATAGTACTATTGGTTATTCAATATTAAGTAAATTATGTGGTAGCAAACCTTCTAGTTTCAAAGAGTTCTAGAATTCAGTTGTATAAAACAGTCTGCTCACTATCTACAGAACTGCATCGAGGAATTACGGTCCTGGACTGCGTAAAGATACTTATTGCATGAAGTATCTAGTTTTAGCCTTCATGATGTGTAACAACAATGTAATTTAATTTCGTGTTAAAATTTCCAAGGCCTCGTGAAAGTCGATGTTGAATACAATAGACAGTAATAAAAAACAATTTACTCTAGAAGATTTTGCATTTTAATATTATACGTGAACATTTGATCTATTTATTTTTATTTTTTACAATTTTAATTAATTTAACTTCCATTTGCACAATTTTAATGTAGCCTATGTTCTTCTCCTGGTTATGAAGGTTAAATGTGCAAACTTTGGCACATATCGGTCAAAGCGTGTATATTTGTATAGAGAACATACACACACACATACATACCCACATTCAAATTTATATATTACTAGCAGAAAGCATCCGGCGTTGCCCGGGTTTTCCTTTCTGCTTCTATTTTTAATTAAACTGGTTATTAAATTTTCGGAAATCTCGGAAACCTAACTGTACACAACCAAAACGAATTGTCTTTACTAAGCTTTCCTCGCCTATAAAGATGAATCTGCACTTAACGTCACTTACATGAATTAATGAACTCCTTAGCCAAATGCCTGCCAGGTTTAACTAAATTTAAAACAATTGTAGATCAGGCACCGAAAAGAAAATATTTCATCTTGTGCCTGACGTTCAACTTTGTTTTAAATTTGTATATTTATTTGTTTTGTTTATTTATCTCTGCTGGTCAGTTACCGCTAAATTTCAAGTGCTTATCTTAGTCGTGGCTGTTAGCGTATTAAACACCATTAATTTTTCTGCTGTCTCCTTTCTTCCCCGCCACAAATGTGACGTTGTACAGAGGCAGAGAAAAAATAATTATAAGATCTGTACATTTAACTGAAGCTGTGCTGACATACATTTCACGTAATTTCATGTCTATGTGTGCTTTCACTTGAACTTCAGAGACAGCTGATGGTAATTAGAGAATTCCCTTGTTCCCAGTCTGAATCGTTGGGGTGTCATCGTGAGCCTAAATTTATCTATCGGTCGTACCAAAGAATCAATATATACTGTACGTATGTAATTCAATTTATATTGGAATATTTTTTACCCCTTGACAGCTGTACGCCCGCTTATATCATACCAGGGCTTTTTAAAATATGACTTAAGATATAATATCTAACAAATTTAGAACATATTAAATATATTAATTTTTATTTTATATACAGAATGCAGATAGAGTATAATTTTGCAAGAAGTTATTGTTCAGCATAAATAATAATATTCTGAAAGACATCCTATGTTATAGAAAATGAAGTCACCGTTCTTTCCACAACGCTTGACATACTACACTGGCAACCTGATTACACAGATAAAATTTCGCAATAACACATTATTGGACATGGGCAATAATATTTTGAAAGATATATATTTTAGAATTAAGTAGTATATCGAAATGATAGCCGTCCAAATCTTGGATTTAAAATATCGGCATCCCAATCAATTCAAATGAACAAAAATAAAGAAAATGTAAATTAATGTCTTATTTTCAGTGGGTTTACGTATATTCACGTACTACATTAGGAACATGACAAAAGTCTCATTGATATGCATACAATTCGTTTTCCCGTCTTTTGTATAAATATGTATATATGTTTAGCTGTGCTCACTTGGAAGCAAGTTACGCAATTATTGACAATATGAAAAACACGGAGATTTAGGTGAATGTCTGCAACTTTGAGCGACTATCCTTGAGCTTTATTTTACTACGGTCATTACGAATGCTAGTTGCACTGTAATGGCAGTTGCTTAAAATCGAATGGCATGTTACTGGCTATCATAAGAATATGTGGGATAAAAACATCTTTTCCTTTCCTTGCCAGTTAATACTGTCACTTCTATTACGTTTGGCATAAGTTTTTTCACACCAATTCCTGTTCCATTGCATAGTTCTTGTGGATCAATATTTCGCAATAGTACTAATGGTGATTCAATATTAAGTATTAAATAATGTGTTGGCAATCCTTGTGATTTCAAAGAATTTAAGAATTCAGTTTGATAAAACACAGTCTGCTCACTATCTACAACTGTCTCGAGAAACACATAATACGGTTCTGGACTGCATAAGGATACTTACTGCATGAATAAATTGTCTAGATTTTGGCCTTCATGATGTATCTACAATGTTACTTTATATCGTTTTGCTTTTTCCATGGCCTCATGAAAGTCGATGTTGAATAAAACAGACAATAATAGAGAACAATTGACTATAGAAGATTGCATTTTAGTATTATACATGAATGCTTGATCGTATTTATTTTTATTTTTTTACTTTTTTAATAAATTTAACATCCAATTTAACAATTTTAATATAGCCTATGTTCTTCTTCTGGTTATGAAGGATAAATGTGCAAACTTTGGTACATATTGGTCAAAGCGTGTAGATTTGTATAGGGAACATACATACGTACATACATACATACATACATACATACATACATACATACATACATACATACATACATACATACCCACATTCACTTTTATATATTAGATTAATTTAACTTCTATTTGCACAATTTTAATGTAGCCTATGTTCTTCTCCTGGTTATGAAGGTTAAATGTGCAAACTTTGACACATATCAGTCAAAGCGTGTAGATTTGTATAGAGAACATACATACATACATACATACATACATACATACATACATACATACATACATACATACATACATACATACCCACATTCAATTTTAAATATTAAGAAGATATATATATATATATATATATATATATATATATATATATATATATATATATATATATATACTAGCTGAAAGTACTAGGCGTTGCCCGGGTTTTCCTTTCTGCTTCTAGTTTTAATTAAACTGGTTATTAAATTTTCGGAAATCTCGGAAACCTAACTATACACAACCAAAACTAATTGTCTTTTCTAAGCTTTCCTCGCCCATAAAGATGAATCTTTACTTAACGTCACTTACATGAATTAATAAACTCCTTAGCCAAATGCCTGCCAGAGTTAACTCAATTTACAACAGTTGTAAATCAGGCAACGAAAAGAAAACATTTCATCATGTGCCTGACGTTAAACTGTTGTTTTAAATTTATTTATTTGTATTTATTTATTTATTTTATTTATTCTGGTGTAGTTAAGGCCATTAGGCCTTCTCTTCCGCACCACCAGAAATACAAATAATGTAATAGAAAAATCAAACTATAAACAAAGTATAACCCAACGAAAATATAATTCCTTCTCTTTCTGATCAGTTTCAGCATTCAATCAATATAAACATATATAGGTTAATTTATATTGGAAGACTTTTTTACCTCTTGAACGCTCTACACCCACTTAGCCTATTTCATACCCAGTTTTTTTTAATATAACTTGAAACTATATCTCATAAATTCAGAACATATTATATTAATTATTATTTTAAACACAGAATACAGATACAATATAAACTCGCAATAAGTCATTTTTAACATAAAGACTAATATTCTGAGAAACGTATAGGCCTACCGATATTTTAGAAATTAAGAGATTTTTATTTCCACAACGCTTAACATACTAAATTTGCAACGTGAACAACAATATTTTGAGAATTAATACAATGTTATTTTTATTAGGCTTATGTACATTCACATACCACATCAGCAACATGACAAAAGGATCATTGGATTGCTTATTGATGTGTAAAATCTTTTTTTTTTCACTTCTTGTATAAAATATAGTTGAGGATGTGAAAAACACGCAGTTTTTAAGTTAATGTCTGCAACTTTCAACGATTGTCCTTGAGCTTCATTTTAATATGGCCATTACAAATGCTTGTGGCATTGAAATTGCAGTTGAATGAGTAGCCTAGCAATACGTGGAATAAAGACATCTCCTTTTATTTTTGCAGTTAATATTACCAATTCTATTACGTTTCCTATGAGTTTTTCACACCAATTCTTATTCGTGCATACTTTTGGTGGGTCAATATTTCGCAATAGTACTATTGGTTATTCAATATTAAGTAAATTATGTGGTAGCAAACCTTCTAGTTTCAAAGAATTCTAGAATTCAGTTGTATAAAACAGTCTGCTCACTATCTACAGAACTGCATCGAGGAATTACAGTCCTGGACTGCGTAAATATAGTTATTGCATGAATTATCTAGTTTTAGCCTTCATGATGTGTAACAACAATGTAATTTAATTTCGTGTTAAAATTTCCATGGCCTCGTGAAAGTCGATGTTGAATACAACAGACAATAATAAAAAAACAATTGACTGTAGAAGATTTTGCATTTTAATATTATACGTGAATATTTGATCTATTTATTTTTATTTTTTACAATTTTAATTAATCTAACTTCCATTTGCACAATTTTAATGTAGCCTATGTTCTTCTCCTGGTTATGAAGGTTAAATGTGCAAACTTTGGCACATATCGGTCAAAGCGTGTAGATTTGTATAGAGAATATACACACACACATACATACCCACATTAAATTTTATACATTAAGATATATATATATATATATATATATATATATATATATATATATTCTTTTCCACTAATCTTTGCCTTCTTTCTAATGTTCTCGTTTTATGCGTCTGGACATATTTGCTTTTCTTCGGTGTTTTTATCACAGATTATCTATTTTCATCAATTATAACCTCAATATGCTTAACAGAGTCAGCATCTTGATTTTCCATAATGATATAAAACGTTCTTTCCTATTGGCCAGTTGGCAAAGGAGCTAACCAATAAGATTAAAGCTTCCATTATTTTGTGGGATAGCTACTTTTTCAACCGTGCCTGTAGTTTCTAAATATTAAGCGACTTTATACTTTAGAATAGGCCTATTCTACACTTAAATAAGATACTGAATTAATAGAATAATAGTTGAACTTTCACCTTATGCAAGTAATTCTATTTCCGAAAAAATGAAGGATAGGCCTAGGTCCCTTTTTCTACTGATCCCTTCAATTAAAATACACAATACAAATAATACACAAAAACAAATAATACACAAAAATTACATTAATAATAATACAGATATCCGAATTAATAAGTGAACCTAATTTTCTATTACAACCCACATATGTATAGGCCCTATATAAGGTTAACATTGATAATGATAACCTTTCAGTTCACTCTCATCTCACTCACTGCACTGGTACTATGGCACATCTCACTCACTGCACTGGCACTATGACACATTTCACTGACACTATAGAACACACTATAAATTATCACTGATCGAAACTATTCACTGCCATTGTAAACCATAACTTCACTGACTCATCACGCTTCACTATACAACAGTTCAAATAAGAAAACAATTACACTCTTATTCATACTTATAAACAGAACTATATTAAACTGAACATTTGTAGTCTAAGACAACCTTACAAGCTATTTTAAAATAAGTTAAAAGTCAAACCAACGGAATAACTCGTCAGGCTAAGTAAATACATGCCACCTTAAGTTATGTAACGTCTCTTTCTTTTCAATTTACACTTTATACACAATTTTAAATTTATTTTTAAATCTGCTTAAGGAAGGACAGCCCTCAAAGACCGCTGCAGGTAGGTCATTCCAATCATTTATAGTTCGATTTAAAAATGAGAATTTAAATGCATCCGTTTCCTGTTTCCTACATTCGATTTTAAAATCATTTTCCTTCTTCCTATAGTACGTTGGCTTCTCTAACCGAGCCGTTATGTCTATCCATGCTTTTTGACGTCGGTGTGCTCTGTACAATGATGTTATTCTAGTTTTTCTACGTCTGTTTCCCAATGTTTCCCATTTAATTTCTTTTATCGTATCATTCCCGTCTCCTCTATTACCTTTAATAGATTTAGCTGCCCTATACCGGATTCTTTGTAAGGAATTTATCTGATATATTCTATGGGGATCTCAACATGTAGTTCTGTATTCCATTAGCGGTCTCACTAACGTTAGATATGTTATTTCCCTCGATTTAGGTTAGCCTTTTTCAAGATTCTCAAAATAAAGTGAAATACTCTCCATGCTTTACCCGTGATATTATCAACCTGCTCTCCCCAACACCATTTTATGTGGACATCAATAAAGGTGATGACCGAAAGCATGTTATAGATATACCTGTATAGTGAACATTTCGGGAAAAACTAGCTTAAATCCAACTCAATACAGTATTGGAAAAACCTGGCATTCTCAACATTTAGTCATCAGCAACCAGTACATGAATGTTCTATAACGAAGCTATATTGATTCAATTTCATTTATTTATTTTGAGAAAAAGAATATTATGCAACTTCTGTATCACAGTTTTCATTCGTCATGATTCTCCCCACCCCCCACTAAGGCATTTACAGTAATAATATTATGTAATGTAGGCATTTAACGTTGAGGCGTCATAAAAATAGTGGTTCTATATTTTATTCTTTCAACATTAACCTCACGCCAATATAATCCGGTATTTACTCACTTTAAAGCAATAACAAAATTTCTTTCACTTTTTAAAAGAGATTCATTGTTGTCTCTAGTAACCTATAATATCCCCAGTGGACCTTTTTATCAATCTGATATTTTTACAAATGATTTCGCTTTTATGTATGTGACAACATTGGATTCGAAAATAAAAAAAGTATTCTTTATAGTGTATATTAACTCAAGGCGGAATACTACATATTATTATTTGAACTAATTGGTCCACTCTCTGGCCGCATATCTTCAATTAATCCGCTCCCACATACCATTAAAATGTGTACAATATTCTTAAGGTAGATATACATATTTCGTCATAAATTTTTGGCTGTTTTGTTATTTTATATGTTTCTTTTTTGTTGTTTTTCAGTAAAGAACTTATGTCTACGGAATAACTTACAATAATAGTGGTATTTTTCTTCTAATTTAAATACTCAGTTTTAGTCATGACTAGCTAGTGATTTCACAATGGAACTTATATTTTCTGCTATGAATATGTATATTAACTACAAGCATGTTATCTTTCCTTTCACACTTAAATTATGTTCAAGGTCGCTCTCTGTGGCGTTGTAGTAAGGTGAATGAGTTTAGTGTAAGAGATAAAGTAATACTTCGTATAGAGTATAGACTGTGATATTAAATAATAAAAGAGAAAATGACCAGCCTTCTTATAAGACCTTGATGAAAGTACGTAGGAATAGACGTTATACTGAAAATCTTTTCAGGGTTTAACAATATTCTTGATTTGTTTTGCAATTGAATCCTAAAAATCAAATAAATAACAAATAAATACAAATTACTTCGTTAACATTACTACATTTTTCATGTTCTGAGTTTAAATGCCCATCGTCAGAATTGATTTTATTTGTCTTGTTTCCATATTGTAGATGGTCATCGTCATATCTACCTGTGTGGGCGCCATGGCATTTGGAATGAGCACATCTCATACCGTTATTTTAATACCTCATCTGCAGGAAGAGAACAGCACCCTCTTCGTAGACGAACAAACAGGCTCGTTTATAGGTATGTAACTGAAGAGCTTGAAAACAGCCTTTCTGCCTCAGTATTGCAGTATAATTCAAGCAACATTCTGCTTCATAATTTAGACAAAATAAAGTTTCCAGAGATATTGAAATGTAAAGTTATAAAGTGGAAAGGAAGAAATATGTAAATGAAGATTTATTTGAGAGAAAAGGGTCCGAGTAAATCGCAGCAAATGTATTTTTCACAGTTACAAATCGGCGCAGAATTACAATTCGTAACAATTACGATTCGTCACAAAGATTACAATTTCTAACAGTTGTATCGGGTTCACAGGAATTCGTCAAAATTTCGCCAAATACCAGAGAAAGTAAGCTTACAAGCAAACATTCTGAATAATTTCGAGGATAAAATTGTTCTGGGGCCGGGTATCGAACCCGGGAGCTTTGGTTAAACGTACCAACGCTCTACGAACTGAGCTACCCGGGAACTCTACCAGACACCGATCCAATTTTTCCCTCTACATCCACAGACCTCAAAACGGGCTGATGACCGTCAAGCAACCAACATTGAGTACACACTAACTCTATGTGATTTAAATTGTGGTTTTCTGTTAACGAACAGTGACTTGTATTATTCAAATCAATCTCTCAGGTATAACTCCCTGTAAAGTTGTTTTGAATAATTTCGAGGGAAAAATTGTTGTTTGAGGTCTGTGGATGTAGAGGGAAAAATAATTGGATCGGTGTCTGGTAGTGTTCCCGGGTAGCTCAGTTGGTAGAGCGTTGGTACGTTTAACCAAAGATCTCGGGTTCGATACCCGGCCCCGGAACAATTTTCCCTCAAAATTATTCAAATCAACTTTACAGGGAGTTATAAGTTACTTGAAAGCTTGATTTGCAAGCAAACATTCTGATGGGGTCACATAAAAAATATTTTTTCCTCCACTATGTTAATAATGTCAAAAGAAGTGCTCATACAAATTTTTCCCACTCGACCGCAATTACGAGGCCGTCTAGAAAGTGATTTTCTCTGGGGCAGTTTTTAGAAAAGAAGCACAATTGCATGAAAAGATTTACTGAAACAGATACAACAACTGTTGCACTATTTATCAACATATCCCCCACTGGAATTGAGACATTTGTCATACCATGGGAACAATTTTTGCATCCCTATATCGTAGCAGTCAGCTGCCTGGGATCGGAACCAGCGTTTGACAGCCGTCTGCACATCTCTGTCGATCCCATGATACGACAAATATCTCAGTTCAGGTGGGAAATATGCTGAAAAATAGCTCAACAATGCTGTGTCTGTTACAATAAAATTTTCCAATGAAATTGTGTTTTCTTTCTGTTAACTTGTTTTTACGACCCTCGTAATTGCGGTCGAGCGACCAAAATTAATATAAACACTTCTTCTGGCATTATTAACATGGTGGAAGAAAAATATTTAACTTTTTTTTCTCCCCCATCAGAATGTTTGCATATTAGTTATCATACAGAATGTATTTTTAACTTTTTCCTTTCCACAATAATGTATTGTTTTCCTACGGTTTCTACTACTTTCAATTCGAAGTATTTTCACTACTTCTTACATTACTTATAAGTTCGCGACGATCTATTCGGCATCACGTAACCACATATCGCGCGACATTTTCTAGACACAGATGAAAACGAAAGAAATTACAGAGAATAATGGTACAATGACGGGAAGATCTTATTACTCCGAGCACAACCTCACAACCTTGGATTTGCCCACCACAATTACAACTCCTCTGTCATTTAGATACTTGGTTCTGCTGTATTTTCAAAAATTATCATGTTTTCCAAACATAAAACCGTCAAAAGTGGTGCAGTGTGGCGTTATGGTTTACGTGGTGAGTGTAACTCATTGCTAACAGTAACGCACGATCAGACCAGAATCATAAAGGAGCATTCAGATTATTCCAGAACTATTGCTAATTTGGAGAGAATCGAGGAGAAATTAGGGAATGTCCATATGTGGTATCTTTCTACATAATGTGTAACTCTCGTTTCCACAGCCAGTATGTACTCAATTGCGTCCCCCATTGGATCTTTGGGTGGTGGTGTATTCATGGACATTTGGGGTCGCCGGAAGGCGATAATGTTGGGTCAAATTGGCTACATCATCGGATGGGCAACAATAGCGGGTGCTCAGAATGTCGGAATGCTGATAATTGGCCGAACTTTCGACGGACTCGCTAGGGGAATAATTTTAGCAATCGGCCCGGTGAGTACAGCTCAAACTAGATTTGTCAAGTGCGGGCATTTTTGTCCTTCAAACGAGGTGAAACAGTGACGTAGGCCTATAATTTTTTTTATCGTATGCTTAGATGCGAATCTGTAAGCGGAAGGTCCCTGGATTCCTTGTCAGAGTAAACTGTATGCACGCGTCTGACGTCCCTGGCTTAAATAACACTGGTCAAGAGTGATTTTGTTAAATGTAAAATTTCTCCTGTTTCTGATGTAATTTCATCTGCTGATTCCAATAAAGGAAGCCAGAATTTTTCTACCACCCACCATTTTTTTTTGTGTTTTTACAAAAATGGATTTTATTGATATTGTGGCACCCGTCTGGAAAGTTCTGCTGATGTCTGATTGCCTCGGAAGTCGCGCGCGCGTCCGGCAGAAGGAAGGGCGCAGGAAGGCGAGGCTCGAGCTTCGGTGGGCACTATGGCGCGGTGCGAGGCGAGGAGAAGGAAAGCTACGAGACGCTAGCCGCAGTGCGAAGTAAGAGGGAAAGAAAAGCGACTGCGACTGAGCGGAGAAAGCAGGAGAAGCCTCTAGAAGCGCTATCCTCCCCACGTTTCGCAGAAGCTACGCGATGCAGTACATTCGAGAACGTGTGGTTTAATTAATAGAAAAGGTGCAAGTGAGCCGCAAAAAGTTTAGTTTGCAAGCCGTGAGAGAGCTAACTAGTCTTCAAGCAAGGTGAACCTGAGTTCGATGTGCAGTGAACTTGAGTAGGTCCGCAATTGTAGCAGCATCCAGGCGAGTGCGGCGTACCCGGTAGTCTTGGGTTCGAAGTACATTGAACTGTATCTGAAAGGTTTCGATTCGGAGTGCAGTGAACTGTTATCTGGAAGGCTTGGGGTTCCACGTACCGTGAATTTGAGTGAGTGAGCTAGAAGAACTAGCCAAGGCGAACGAACTGTGAACTGAGAACTGACAGTTTTGTCTTGCAATTAGTGCTTTGTGAACATTAGTCGAAATTAGAAGTACATTGTTGTTCTTCTCAATAATACACGTGAATTGTCATTGTCGTTCGGAGGAGTGCATTAATGACTACTGTGTTGCTGTGTTGAGTGGAATACCATTGTTGACGGGTGTGTGATTAAAGTTAGAAATAAAAGTCACATCATTGTTGAATGAAAGTTACAATATAGCCTATACAGTCCTTAACATGCTAATGGAAAGAAAATATTCCAAATATGTCATTTCACTTCTTTAACAATTGACCTATGACTTTAGATCATTGTTCCCTGTGAAGTCAGAATTCATAAAAATACATTTTATTCCTCATTAGATTGTGAGAGCATTAATTAGTTAGTTAGTTGAGTTACAACTTACATTTATGAAAAAAGTTTCTTTTATTTTTTTGTCCTAATTTTTAGTGTGGTAAATGTATCTTATAAAGTGAAACATACCTAAAAAATACTGTATAAATAACATAAACAATTTTTATTATGTTGTGATTAGTTAACTTTGAATTTTACTATACTAGTTAAAAGAGCTTACGAGTGTTCTTTTCGTTGTAAAATAGATGAGGACATGAACTGGGCCCCTGAAATCTATTGCGGTCCATGAAATTCTATTAACTATTTGGCTAAGAGGATCCGTCATATGGCTTTTTCAGTTCCAATGATATGACGGAAACCTAAGAATCATTCAACAGACTGTTACTTTCTAGGAACCACAGATCAGAGATTACAAAGAGCTTTTCAGCGAGCTGATTCAGAATTATAGCATGATGATGTGTAATATGTCTCCAAATAACTTTTTGGATTCTCATCTATTTTTTCTTTCCTCAAAGCCTTCGGGTAATGAGCTACGAACATGTGGAACGTTTTCATCAGAATTTTTGTGAAATGGAAAGACGCTACCAGAAAAAAATGGAGCCCAAATATTCTGTCAGACTACTACTGGACACTAAAAAGAGATGTTTATCAAGCGAAGTATAGCCTAAAATCTATATCTCACACATTTTAGGTAAAATGTTACAAGGCATCAATACTAGAAAAGTCTGAATTACATTTCATAGAATTATTCAAAAACTCTGGCTGATAGAAACATTTTGAAAACAGATTTGAAATCAGCACGAAATGTGCTGTAAGAAACGCCCTTTCTTTATCTTTCAATAAAAAAATATGTTTAATTTTGTTGACCAGTGTTATTATTAGACTTGATGCATGAATTTCTGCCACTTCGTTGATAATCCGTCATAATGATTTATCATCAATCTCTTAGGTCACTTTTAAGAAAGTTTTATTCGTTTTTGTCACAAAAAAACTTTACCTGTCATTATGTAGTACAACTCTGTTGATCATGCTCTCTGTCGCCGATCAATCGGTCCAGGTATTGAGGTTGTGCGTGTGAGGACCTCTGAGCAAAGGATATACTGTTAACGATTATAAACATAGAAGTGCCCAACTTAATCAGACGGAAGTAGGCTATAAAAATGGCGATATACCATTATGTTGTGTTGTACTAAATTAATAGCAATACAAGGTGTTAAGCCTATCGTATTAATGGAAGTTAATCATAGTCATGAAATAAAGAGAGAAGAGTTGAATGCTGAAAATTTTTGCATAGCTGGTAAATAGAGAACTGTAAATTAAATTTATGAAAAATTAATGCAATTATTTCGTAAGTGTAAGTTACAGTTATTGATGGAAACGCATGATATACCGTTAGCTTGTTACATTTTCAAAGAAGAAACGAAGTCTACAGAAGTAAATTCAGATATTCAGATTTAACTATGGCACTGGACTTTCGGTATTATATTCTTGAAATTCCTTTTTAAACCATATGTTAAGCAGGAATAAATAGAAGTTCTCCAAAAATGAAATTTATGCTGTGAGAATTGGAGATCACAAACTGTTACAACAAAGGAAAACTATCTTTGTCACCTTCTTCACACTTTTCTTTCTCCACAGCTGTAATATTTTCCGCAAAGCTTAAATGTACTCGACCAGTATCAAAATGTGCATATTGTGTAAGTGCAGAGAGAGATTAAACGCATTCAACTTTTATACGACGCCACAAAGATTCTGTATGCTACATTTACAAACTTCTTTCCACAAAGTGTTTGACGTACTTGTGTTTTTTCTCTTCAAGAAAAGTAAATTTATATTGCATAGTGTAATTCAAACGTACAAGACAATACATTGCCACAAGAGAGCCAATTATGATGTGCAGTAGTACATCAAAGACGTTTATTTTACTCTCAAATGACAACAAAAATTCTTAAAAAAACAAGAGACTCTGCTTTTATATTCCTATATTATTAAATATCAAAGTAAGGTGAATATTTCTCTGTTATGATGCATTTCTACAACATATATGGAACTTCTTCTCAACGAAGAAGAAACACTGCTCCCCACTTGCACTATCGAGTTGTTACCGCTATAAGGGAACAAAGTTAACACGACAAGACAATAAAGCAATAGTAACCCTCTAATAATATCTAAATAACATTGAAATAGAATATACTATATATCGTACTAAACTAAACCCAACCACAATATTGTAAATTTATTTAACTCACAACAGGGTTTTATTCTTCCAACAATAATTCCTTTCTACAATTCGCCTTAAACGCTCTCGTCAACAATTGGATTTTCACTCAACACAATATTCGTTATAAAACTCCACCGACGACAATGACATTTTACTTGGACTGGTACGAACAACAATGAACTGTTAATCTTAACTAATATTTACAAAGCACAATTTACAAATCAGAACTATCAGTTCTCAGTTCACAGTTCTTCTATCTCAGTCACTCGAGTTCACAGTATCTCGAACCACAGACCTTCAGAGTCAGTTCACTGTACTCGAACTCGGGTCCCTCCAACTGCGGTCCACTGCACTCGAACTCAGGTCCCTCCAACTGCGGTCCACTGCACTCGAACTCAGGCCTTCGGATGCTGACGCAGATGCGGACGCACACTCGAGTCGAACTCCGGTTTGCTTGACTGGCTTGCTTGCTCTGGCTTACTCACTGACTGAATAACTGAAAAACTGCTCGAGTTCGCTGGCGCTTCTTCTTTTATAGCAAAATCATAGTTGCGAGAAATTTCTACAGGTGTGTAGAGAATTATCTGGATATCTCCACTTCGACGCACTTCTGGAAGGGTCGGGAAGGTCCATTCCCCCTTACTCCGCATGCAGCAGTTGCGCGTGCACTCTCCCCTCGTCGCGTGGGCCTTTCCCCTCTCCGCCGCGCGCCGTCCCTCATGCTTCATGAAGCCCGCGCGATATGCTCTCTCTCGCGGGACGCTGGTCGTGAGTTCGAATCTCACGTCGCTGTCACAATATTCTGGTCACTTCGGATATCTGCGTGTCCGATACTGACAAAATCAAGGCTTCAACTGACGTGAGTGGTATTCTTTCTTCCTTCTTTCCTTCCTAATGTTAACTTACACACACACTCAATCGGCTACCTAGAAAGCTTATAGCATGTAAGAGTCTCAAGCTATTCCTCACAGACTATTAAAGATTCCTTAATGGTTTTAGAATTGTAAATACATGCTGTTAGCGCCTTTTGTTGATACTTCTCTTGAAAATATCGTAGGGAAAAGAATAGTAATACTCCTGACGGTAACAGTACACTTTCGAATTCAAGTTAAGTTAAAAGCGAACGAGTGGCAGTTGCTTGATTATCTAAAGCTCGCTTCAGCTACACTTACCTGCGAACAGCCTACACTTTTTGGAATTCTGGATGGCCATCATCATTCGACTTCAGTATCTCTTCTTTATAATCGTCTGGCACTGCTGTAATTGTCTGTTTTATGCAATTCGCTTTTTTCCTACAAATCCATTAATTCATGAACTTCTTTGGTTACGGTTTCTGGAATATAAGATAGTATTACATGTACAGTTACCCTTAAAAGGAATGAGACGACTCTTGGTCGTCGGAAGGTAAAGTTCTACAGCGCGGTTCACTCCATATCGACGTAACGATACATACCATGAGAAATACAGCAAGAATTATTACGAGGACCACAACAAGGACAAGGACCAAAATAAGAATCACGAAGAAGACAGCCATTTAAGGCCACGATTTCACAACATATCTAGGATCACAAGCTATCATTGCTTTTCTGTACCGAATGGCAAATGCCTGCTATGGGATCTACATTCTAGACTGCTGCTGTCACTGTCTTGTCTCGGTAGCTCATATAGAAGCGTGTCGGTTCCACTGCTTAACCGAAACGTCTCGTGTTCGATCCCAGATTAACCTTTTTTTATTGAGGTGTAATTAATTTCTTCAGAGTTCCTAGACTATCTAATTTGTCGAAATATATGAATAATTTATACCCAATTTCTGGGTCTTACAAGTGGGCTGAACCTCGTCAAAAAATAAATCTTAATTGAAAGTTAAGAGTATTTTTCCTCAAACAAAAATCACAAGAAACAAAAAGAGACCTGTCAACTTAAAATCTTGTCCACATGCCATCAGCTTCTATTACAGCTCTAAGTCGGTCCGGCATGGATGTCACGAGATTGTGGTATAAATTATAATCCCCGGCGAGATCTTCCCAGGTTTCAACAATTTGATCCCACAATTCGTCTCGATTTCGAGGGCGTCGGTGGGCATAGGTGGCTATCCTTCTCTTTTTCAATTCCGCCCATAAATTTTTGATGACATTCAAATCAGGTGACTTCGGAGGCCAATTAATGATTTTGATCTCGGGTCTACTTTGAAACCTTCTTTGAATGCTTGCGGCATAGTGCACGGGATGGTTATCCTGTTGGAACAGCAATGTTCCTTCGGGAAAACGTTCTAGGAGCGGAAGGAAGGAATATATTTTCCAGAATGTGCTCGTAAGTTCCCGTATTAAACCGGCCATCGATGCGTTCTATAACGCCAGGTCCATCGTAAGACACCCACCCCAACACGATATCACAGTCTACTGTATACAGTCCACACCTGTGGAGTAACGGTTAGCACGTCTGGCCGCGAAACCAGGTGGCCCGGGTTCGATTCCCGGTCGGGGCAAGTTACCTGGTTGAGGTTTTTCCGGGGTTTTCCCTCAACCCAATATGAGCAAATTCTGGGTAACTTTCGGTGCTGGACCCCGGACTCATTTCACCGGCATTATCACCTTCATCTCATTCAGACGCTAAATAACCTAAGCTGTTGATAAAGCGTCGTAAAATAACCTACTGAAAAATAAATACTGTATACAGTCACGAAGCTTAAGTTTTGAGGGTGCTAGAAACAATAGACTGTGACGGTACTATTTTGCATTGCCTGTAATAAGGCGATATTAGCGATCCTAGTGGTGAGCAACAAACTAATGTTTGCATATTTACTACGTATTGAGCTTCGCGACTGTATATACTAGACTGTGACAATATGCTAAAGCTCCCCGATCTTTCACGTCGGTGCACATAGAGCTGATCATGTGGGAGACCATCCTCACGATAGACAGGACAGGACTTTCGTAATCACTCGAGATGGTTGTTTCGTCGGAGAAAATTACATTTCTCCAATCCAAATCCACTCGATTGGTAACGAAGGCAAGACGGTCGACAGCTTGTGCTTCCCCCAATATTTCCATTTGCTCAGCCCTCCGGCTCCTAATACCGCGGTTCCTCAACCTGCTGATCATAGTCTGTGAAGAACCGGGAAAGTTAGATGCTGCTCTTATTTCGTTAGCAGTCCGAAAGGGGTCCTGTCGAACTTCCTCGAATAAGAGAGCATCCTCTTCCAATGAAGAAATCCGGGGAAGCCCAGGAATAGGGCGATTTTCGACCTCCCCTGAATTTTGGTAACGATGAACCCATCTCTCGGCTGTACTTCCAGAAACACCGACCAAACGGCCAGCAGATCTAGCCCCATATCCAGCCTCAACTAGAGCTATAACTCGCTGTCTCATGTCACGTCGGTTCGCCATTAAGATGAGAAATGAGGGATGATGATAATACTTTAGTGTAGACAATGACTATTTAACGTGATATAGAATTATTGAAATAAAGGTCATCCTGCACAGTAAGAGTTAATAAATCAACTCTAACTTAAATATTTAAAAAACAGGATATAACAGGAAGTCCAATTGTTGCGAAACTAATCAAATTAAATCTAATTACATTAAGTAAACAAACCCCAAGTTATGACACCACATTCATACAGCTAAATTGTAGGTTATTAACATAAGCATTGAATAGGTCCGTACTTGTGTTGGACGACAAAACCAAACATCGAAAAGTTCGAATCTTGCCGAGGAATGTAACTTCTTGCTTTTTATAATGTAAATCAGACTTCTAACCACAATCATTCATAT
The DNA here is from genome assembly GCF_040183065.1 of Periplaneta americana. NCBI lineage: Eukaryota > Metazoa > Arthropoda > Insecta > Blattodea > Blattidae > Periplaneta > Periplaneta americana. The sequence goes on from NC_091127.1 coordinate 121,067,490, forward strand.
TTCTTAATATTTATTAATATTTATAGCCAACATTGAATTTGTAAAGAAAAGACTTTAGAAATCTCATATGGAATTTGTGATCTGTAGTGACATAGACATAGATTATCTCTCGGAACTTTAACGCAAAAGTAAATTAAATTCACTCCTTGAAACTGGAAATCTTAGTCGTAAACTCATTTCCCCACCAGCATACAGGCTGAAGTAGCACACCCATTGATAAAAGTTTTGTACACTGAATTAGACTGAATTCCTATTCGGCAGCACCTATCATCAATGGCTTGTATGAACATGATAAACAAATCCTGTTTCCAATGTTACTGAACAATTTCAAAATATTAATTTAAAAACTAAAAAAGGGTTTTAAATGCTGTATCTAGTGATTATTTACATTTATGTCTACAAAATGAATCTTGGAAAAACGTATATGTTACTGGTACTACTGATATTAAGAGTAAATGTATTGTATTTTTCACTTCATTTCAGAATCACTTCAGTGGATGTTCTCCACTCAAGGTTGTGAAAAAATTCAAAAGTAAAATTATGTAGATAATGCAGGGACTTAAAAATCACATGTATTAAAAAGAAGAATCTATATGTAATGAGCTGCAATGTAACTATCCTCATATTCTTAAATACTACAAGAAGTACAGTGTAATTTATCAAAATTTATGAAAGAGGAAATAGAACACATTTGAATAGAAAAGTACAAAATCCAGATAATGCAATTAAACTTATTCGTAATATTATTAATGTTAAATTTGTAGATATCCTAAGACAGAAAATATTTTTTCATTAAAATTAGTGATTATAAAGTAGAGGATCCCAAATCTATTGCAAATTCTTTTAACGTCTTATAGTATACAGTACAGAAATATTATTGACAACTTAAACATTCAAGATTTTGCAAAAGATACTACAATTAGTTACTTAACACATGCATTTAATAGTTAGTATTAATATATGTAATTAATCAATAACTGCAACAGTCCTTATACATTCAATCATAACATGAATTAAATTGAATGCACATTAAATTAAACACGTAGATAAAATAGTTAAAATCAACTGAAGGGGTGAGAATGAAATAATCCAAAGCCACACTTTTAACAAAAATTGTTTTGTGCGAGTGCATTTATTACACATATGGGAAAGCTACTAATAAAGTATTGTAATATTACTCAACAAATGACATGGCCTAAGGACTCTAAACATTTGTAATCGTTTGTCTGTGTGGCTTACGAATATATATTTAATTTCATTTTAATTGTTAATTTTTAATATATATATATATATATATATATATATATATATATACACATTTAAATTGTATGTGTGTGTGTATAAATGCATTCATTAGATTAACGTTTATAATATTATAACTTGTAATTTTGTAATTTCTGTGATCATTAACACTTAATCGGAGGACTTTGTAAAACTCTATTTCAACGTTATTTAGAAAAAAAAATCGTTGATATAGACTAAGAATCGAACTCGCTCTCTTCTACACAACACGCAGAGATCTTAGCGTCTGAGCTATTGCAACGACACGAAAGCTTTACTTTCTGTGCGGAGTGTCGATCTAGTCATGAAGGTCCATTGTCGATTTAACTACACGATTTACGTATATATTTATCTCTTATTTACGTAATATTATCATATTTTTTGCAGTTTTTGAAGTGAATTCCGGAACGAAGGTAGTAACACACCAAATAGCTTGAATCTAAGTAACTCAATATTCGTTATCTTGTGTAGCAGTGCTCTGGTCTCTGATCATGCGTAGTGTTTTACATCTGAGACTTAGGAATATTCAATCGTCTCATTCCTTTTCAGGGAAACTGTACATTTTGTTCCAAAACGAAATCATTTCTTTCACTTCATAGAATTTAACATTATTTTTCAAGTACTTAAATGAGTAATGACGCCAGTATAACAGTCGATATCAACAATGAGGAAGATTTATACCCTAGAAACGGATAAAGTACTCGAACCCACAGAAAAAAAGGGAAATGGAATAAAACCAAATTGGAGAAGCGAACAACGGCAGGAAAGCTAAGGAGAAAGGATGGAACTTAGCAGTAGGAATGGGATAAACCTGACCATTGCAGTCAGCAACCCAGATTACTCCAGGAGAAGAACGAGGAAGCAGTCGAAGTGCATTCAGCTAAACCATCAGAAGAAGGAGACAAGGCGAAAATCGACACCAAGTAGCAGAGAGAATGGCATGGCTGCATATACGAAAATTAATTCCCCAAACGACAGCGCAGGACATCATAGGGTATCTCAACGAGAATGGAATAAGCAACAGAATCAGCTGCGACAGAGAACGTCTTCAGAAAATATGACATAGGCATACTGATTGAAACATTCGCAAGAGATCCAGCAACAGTCAACAAAAAATGATTCTGCGTACACAACACAAAAGCTTAGAGGAAGACTTTCAGGAGGTATCACTTGCCTGTTGAAACCAGATGTCACCTTTTGAAATACTGATGAATTAAGAAAACATCGACACGGATTGAAGACGGAACACAGGAGACGACCCCCCTTTCATGGGCTAAGAAATAAGATCAATAATGGCGGGAAAGAACGACAGAGTCCCTGGAGCAGACAGCTTAAGAAACAAGCATCAAAGAAAGAAAGTCACTACTAACAACATGAACAGCAGTTTTAAATAAGTGCCTACAACAAGACGACAGGAGGAAGTTCACCTTAAAACTCCTACACAAAGGAAAAGACAATACTAACAATCCGGGTGCGTACAGAGGGATCGACAACCTACTCAGATCTAAGACACAATCTTGGGAAAGCAGGATCGACTATATATTATGGTGTACATCGACCACCGCAAGACATTCAACTCGGGCAACCGAAAACTGCTCAAATCGAATTTGGTAACTTTAATAGGGAGCTCGAGGCTGACAAGACTGATATCAAATATAACGGCAGAGAACCACATTCAGATAGATAGCAGCGCAGGAAAATCGAATGGACGAGTCAAGGAAACTGAGTACGGCGTACTGCAGGGAGATCCAATAAGACCTGTACTCTTCAACGCCCTGACACATGACGTAGGACATATATCAAAATACTTACGAAGACAAGAATCTATAATTATGTATGCTATCGAAATATCCCTGGCATCAGAGCATGTAAGGCACCTACAAACAGCTACAAACTTCCTAGTAATAATGGTATCAAACATTGAAATCGGGGCAAATGAAGACAGAAAAGGCTATAAGTTAACACAAAGACAGAGTGTAAAACGCAATAGTGAAATTCTGAAGATAAAATCAGTTAAAATAGCTGGGCCTCAAGATCCCATCTAGAGACAACTTTCTCGGCACACTTGAAAGAGATATATACAGCCGAGATAGGATGTCTAAACGGACATGTCCTTAGAAATAGCGATGAAGTTCTTTGAGGCAAAAACGTCTGCCCAAAGTGTGTATATACGTGCTAGAATTCACATGGGAACCCCTAAGTGAGAAGCAAATGAGCGACTTGGAATGTCTGAAATCCAGATACATAAAGAGAGTGCTCGGACGTCGAAGTTCATACCGTCGCGTCTTGTGTATGTTCTAGCCCGAAAAATTTATCTCCTGGGAAACCTGAGGATGAAGACGTTGCTACCACCTACAGAGATCTACTGTACAAAGAAGCAATACAGGAGAGAGAACAGAAGCGGAAGGATATCTTGGAAGATTTCTTCACAACTAGCACCATGATGTAAAGAGAGTGGACAAAGGCCAACTATGAAATGATGTACCTAACTAGGTGCCTTGTGGTGCATGGAAAACACTTCACAGTATGCTTGGCAAAATGATATTACGATTCTGTGTTAGCTGCGTGTGCGAACTTTGTGGCGACTGCTGTGAGATACACATCTCACCCTGATGTGTGAGAAAAGAACAAAAGCAATTAACCAGATCATAATGATCGAGTAAATCCCAACAACACATGCACACTAGGTGCTATTCAAAGTTGTTAATATTGTAACTTTTAATTCAACACAATAATGTTGCTTTTATTCACAACAACAATGACTTTCTATAACTGAATTCAAACACTCCCGTCAACAATGGGTATTTCACTCCACACAGCAACATAGTATTCGTTATTGCACTCCACAGACGACAATGACAATTCACTTGGATTATTGAGAACAACAATGTACTCCTAATCTCAACTAATGTTCACAAAGCACTATTTACAACACAAAACTGTCAGTTCTCAGTTCACAGTTCGTTTCCCTTGGCTAGTTCTTCTAGCTCATTCACTCAAGCTCACAGTATATCGAACCAAAGACTTCTAGAGACAGTCCACTGGATTCGAACTCAAGACTTCCGGAGACAATCCACTGCACTCGAATTCAAGACTTCCAACTGCGTTGCTTCCGCCTGGACGCTGCTCAAGTTCACTCGCATGTCGAACCCTAGACTCCTGGGCGCTGCTGATTCACAAGCTGAACTCGCTGTCCAATACTAAAAACAACTGGCTCACTTCGAAGGCTGCTCGCATTATTATTAGTTAAACCACAATTCGCAAACCTTCGACCCTCGAAGTTTTCTGCTTCTACAGACTTCTGTTCTCACTGCTTCGTTTTTCTCCCTCTCTGCCGCGGCCCACCGCACCACACCTTGCCATAAGGCATGCAGACTTTCCCCTTACGTCCGCCCCCTCCAGTGCTCACCGACGCTGGCTGGCCTTCCTCTCTCTCCGCGCGCCTTGTCTCTCGCGCCACGTTCCTTCCACGCGCGCCCTCGCTTTTGCGGGACGCGTGATCGATTCTCGACGTGGCTGTCACAATATTATTCAAAATCAAACACACTCACAATATTTCAGTTCCCGATCTAGGAAAGAATGTTTCCGCAAGTATTTGGTTAAATATTTTATAAGAATGTCAATTTTTTTTAAGTCTCACTGTATGAATAACTTTGTGTAAATTTATTGCGTGAAGTTTCTGAATAAATTATCCCACTGAACGAATATTCCCTGTGTGAAATGGCCGTTTCCTAAAACTTATGCACTGATTCCGATATATCAGTGGTATCGGAATCGATTTATATTATGTAATCCAGGCCTGCACAAGGTTTGCGCTCTCCGAGCCGGCTCACAGCTCACGAGCGGAATGCAGATATTAGCTGCGCTCTGTATAGGGTGGACTGGAAGAAGAGGTGATCTCGTACAAAATATATACAAAAGGAAGTACTATTACGCGGTTCATGAAATGAATTCCCGTTCAGTGTTCGCAAAACTATCATGGACTTATTAATAAATACGGAAATATTTATTTTACAGAAATAATAGAAATGTTATACCTACTTAAATATACAATATCATTTTCTTATATTTTTATTTATCAGTAGGCCTACATGGAAACGAGATTTTATGCTGTTGGCATCTGAAAGGAACTTTAGCCTACTGATCGTAATGAAACATCAGCTACAGATGTTCGATGCCTGCCTTTATTAATGTTGATTATAGAAAAAAGTTGCTCAATAAATGTTGAGCCAAACATAGCAATCATTTTCACAGCTAGCCTGTGTAGTCGTGGATATTATTGCTAATGTTTAGTCTTGTAAAACTCAACCAGGCTAGTAGTTTTATTCAAACGATCTTTAGCCCTTAGGTCACATTGAAGAGCAATAAGTCCGAGCTGTAAATCTTTAAATGTCATGTTTTATTTAACGATGCTCGCAACTGTCGAGGTTATATCAGCGTCGCCCGTGTGCCGAAATTTTGTCCCGCAGGATTTCTTTTACATGCCAGTAAATCTACTGACATGAGCCTGTCACATTTAAGCACACTGGCCTGGAATCGAACCCGCAACCTCGGGCATAGAAGGCCAGCGCTATACCAACTGCGCCAACGAGGCCCACCTGTAACTTATGACATTGTTGCAACTGGTGTTGAAGGAATTTATTATGATAACTTTAAACTTCTTTCCAATTAAGGCAAGATTTTTAACAGGTTATTTTACGACGCTTTATCAACAGCTTATGTTATTTAACGTCTGAATGAGAATAAGGTGATAATGCCGGTGAAATGAGTCCGGGGTCCAACACCGAAAGTTACTCAGCATTTGCTCATACTGAGTTGAAGGAAAACACCGGAAAAACCTCAACCAGGTAACTTGCCCCAACCGGGAATCGAACTCGGGCCATCTGGTTTCGCGGCTAGACGCGCTAACCGTTACTCCATAGGTGTGGACCTTAAGACAAGATCTTGGAATCTGGAATTAAATTCATTTTGAATTTCAATTAATACTATATTTGTATATAATCGTTTAAAATGGTTTCATCACAAGCAGTTCCGAAACTGACTTACGAAAAGTGTAAGTTTACGACTGAAATCCCGTAATTTATTCAGCGTATCAACACTGAGCTGGCCTTTTCCCTGAAGAGAGATATTTAAATTGTTGAAGGTTAATATCTTTACTATCTTTATGCGTGGACTCGTAATGACGCATTATGTTATGTTGCTTTCTACCTTTCAAAATGTTGTGGCAGATAAGGCACTGAGTATTTACTCCAGCAACTATGAAAAAATAAGCATTTTCCCATGCAACATTGAAAGAATTTGCCTGATGATCACTATTCCGTCTTTTAGATTCCTCCATACTGTACTGTAGCAGTAGGTAAGCAACGTGAAACAGTTACTGAGAATACATACTGAACTCTAGTAGATAGCTAAGTGGTCGTTTCCCTCGCCTCTACCTGTAACAAGTCTATGTCATTCTGACGTATCTTCCTATCCGATTCGGCGAGCGGTAAACACAGCTCTCCCGCTCCGAAGGAGCGCGCGCGCTCGTTGAGCGCTGTTTGAGCAGGTATGATCTAATCTTTCACTGACCTGATTGTCTGTTGAACGGTTATTAAGGGAAACTATTAAGATGCCCGCAGCTAACAGTATATCTTCACCTTACTAGGTAATGCTCGACGAAATGACGGATCCCCGTCTTCGTGGATTTTTCTCCGGTACTGTTGCGCCTTGTGTGCACATTGGCGGAGTGATCATGATGGTTCTGGGCACGTATCTGCCTTGGCGTCGCACCTTCTCTCAATTGCCTATTGCTCCTTGCCTATGTGTTCTACATCCCAGAGTCTCCTTCATGGCTTGTCAGAAGACGCCGCTTCGATGATGCTCGACGGTCATTGTGTATTCTCTGGGGACGAAGACGCGAAAAAGAGGTAGGTAACATTCACCTAAATTATTTATCTCCATGTAGCCACAAGATAATAATGCAAATTTTTGTTAGACCGAATCTGATAACGAAATTGCGTTTCACTTAGAGGATTATAGGTCTATTTATTTATTTATTCGCAGAAGATTCATGTTTGAAACTGACAATAACAAACAGTGTTTCTGGGAGCTAAAAGCTGTTTGGAGACGAATAATACCGGTACTTCCCATTTTCCTTGTTGACATTCCAATTTGCGTCCTCTTCTGATCATCATTACCTACCACGAACAGTTGCCATATTATTATTGTTGTTTTTATTAGAATTTTTCTGCGATATAGTAGTTATCTTTCATCCATAGAAGTTTTGCTCCTCCACAAATCTCTGTTCTCAGCATCTTCTTCAGTAAGATCTCTTCAGTCAAATTCTTTTTGACGCCATCCATTCATAGTTCTCTTCGTTCTCGTTTTTTTCTCCTTTCCTCCGCAGTTCACTCCAGCATTATCTTCGGTATTCTTACATTTTGCATCCTCCACTTCTCAAAACCATTTTAATCTGGCATTAATTAAATTTTTGGACATGATATGTGATTCCAGTAAATAAGGTAACTGTGTTCGATCGACTTAGTCATATGCTTCCTCATAATCTATAAATAAAACGTACGTAGGTAGGTTAAATTCTCTTCTTTTTTGTAGTAATTCTAACATCTTTCACTTTAAAAACTGCATCTATGCATGACCTTCCATTTATGAAATCGCACTGCTCTTCATTTAGGATTCTCTCTGCTGAAGGCTGTAGTTTGTTTTTCAAAATTGTAACATGCAGTTTATACGCTGTTATCAGAATTGATATTCCCCTATAATTTTAACACTTTGTTTTATCTCCGCTTTTATTAATGTGAAATATTTTTGCTACATTACAATTCTCCTGTATTTTTCCATTGATCTATGTTTCATTAAATAGTTGCAATAGTCGAATTTTAAACTTGTAGCTGCCATATTTTCAAAATGCAATATTTATTTGATCCCTTCAAAGGGCTTCACGACTTTTTACTTCTCGTAAGGCTTCTTCGAATTCTGTCATTGTAATTTTTATTTTGTTCATTTAGTATTTCTGTTGTTTGTCTTTTTTCTACTGCATCCACTAACAAATTTTGATAATGCTCAAACTATTGATTTTCTTTAATTACATTTATTCTTGCTCTGTCGTTTCTCTCTCTTTCTCTCTTTCTTAAACTTCTACAGATTTTGTAATAATGCCGTTTTTCTCTTGTTAATTATATGACTTTCTAATCTACTAATAAATATATTCCAGCCTTCTTTTCTTTTGTTGTCTTACTAGTTTTGTAGCTTCTACCTTTTTATGATTATATTCAGCATAGCCACTATCTTCTTTTGTCCTTTGCAATTTCTTATAACTCCCTTTTCTTTTCAGTTACTTTCCTAGTTTCTCATTGTATAATTTCTTTTCAGTTTCCTCTGAATACTCAGAACCTCCCGTACTGTATTATATGTAGAAATATTAGCTTCTTAATTTACATCATCTGTTATATCCCTATTATCACCACCACCACTACCACTATAACTACACAAGCCATAATAATGGGCCACCAACGAGCATTAAACGAAATAGATCTAGCCACTGAATCAAATACAAAAATGAATAATACCACAATTACATATAGTAACACAGCAAAATATTTAGGAGTATATTGAGATTCAAATTTAAATTTTCAAATTCAAATGACCTACATACAACATGTAAGAAAACTTTTTCCATAATTCATTCCCTCAAATACTTAACCAGCGTTCTACCTGTCAGTCTTCAAAGGAACCTGATCCAAACTTTAGTGATGCCCCACTTCGATTATTGCGATTCTCTATTCACGAATCTAAATACTGATCTTGCCCACAGACTACAGCGTGTTCACAATATCTGCGTTCGTTTCGTTTGTAACATTAGAAAATTCGATCGTGTAACACTGTCACTAGAATTGTTGTCTTGGAATCCACTTAAAGAAAGAATATTTTCAACTCCCCCTTATTACTATTTAAAATCATCCACACCCTCTTACCTAGCATCTCGTTTTGTTTACTTTTGACTATCTCGAACCCGAAACATGTACCTTCTCTCAATTCCTCTGCACAGAACATCCTTCTACTCATCATCTTTCAGCATATGGATTCCATGCCTCTAGAATTCTCTCCCTAGCCATGTCAGAGACTGTCGGACAATATGAAAATTCATTTTTAAATTAAAGAATCACATTCTAGTTCATGGAATTGCTTGTTGAACACCTGTAAGGTTGCGTAGCTTCGGCTTAACCCATGATATGTAATTATGCTCTTGTAAAATTTACAGATAATACGTAATGTATTTATTATTATTATTATTATTATTATTATTATTATTATTATTATTATTATTATTATCATCATCATTATCATCATCATCATCACCATCACTATCTTTGTTTTTCTTTCTTTTCTTCCTAGTATTAGCTCGATGAGAGCTCCATAGTGTTCTTTTGACCCTGTTGACCCTTATAGGGCTTTAATTTAAATTGTATTATTTTCATCATTGTTTGTATTTTTTTTTTTTTGTATTTATGTGTGCTATCTGGTAAGATTGAAGAGAAGACCTTATGGCCTTAATCCTATCAGGTCAAATAAATAAATAAGTGAATAAATAATAAATAAATAAATAATACTGGTAGGTTTCTAATGTGTATAAATAATGTATGATATCTTCTTAAATTATATTTGGGTTCCGTTGATATTCATTTTTTATTAGTACCCCTTGTTCTAGTAGTATGTAGGCGAGTCGGTGCTCTACAAGAGCGAAATTCAGAATCGACATGATCACATTGTTTTCTATCTCAGGTTTTCTCAATAGTTATTTTGGTGATCATCTACTATTTATATTGCTCCGTCGATATAGGAAAAGCCTATGGTTACCTACTTAGAAATAACACGCGGAGGAAATCCCCTTTAATCGACAAGCCTCATATTTAGGTAGGGCATGAAAGTCGAGGAACATTATGAACAGTAAAAAATCGATAATAAGGGAATGGGTATTTAAGAGTTGTTAATAAAAGAAGCAGAAGACGTCCAAGGAGAAGGTGGTCGGATGTGTTCCGGAGAGAGACTGGAGCGCAGTGGACGAGAACAGCGAGGGACAGGCAGGCATGGAAAAGACTGGAAGAAATTACGAACACTATGTAAACTGTGTATAGTTGTGTATTGTTATATAGTTATTTGTGTGTGTGTCAGTTTGGAGAGTTTGATTCCGTGTATAGTTGGTATAGTTCATGTATTTAGTTAATATAATTTTTGTATTCAGTTGTATGGTTTTGTGTGTTTCAGTTTGGATAGTTTGATTCCATGTATAGTTGGTATAGTTCATGTATTTAGTTAGTATCATTTTTGTGTTCAATTGTATGATTTTGTGTGTTTTAGTTTGAATAGCTTGACTTCGTGTATAGTGGTATAGTTCATGTATTTAGTTAGTATAATTTTTGTGTTCAATTGTATCATTTTTGTGCGTTTAGTTTAGATAGTTTGTGTGTTTAGGCTGTACAATTTATGTGTGTAATTGGTGTAGGTTTTGTGCATTTAGTTTGTGTGTGAGTTAAGATTATGTATGTGTTCAGTTTGTGTAATTTTTTTTCTCTTTTTTTTTTCTTTTTATCATGTGTTTAGTGTTATGACAGTCGTGTTCAGAATATAATTTATGTGTTTAGTTTGCATACTTTTTGTGGATGTTTAGTTTGCATAATTTATGTCTTTAGTCTGTATTGTTTTTCGTGTTTAGTTGGTATAATTTGTTTATGTGTTTAATTTGTAAGTGTATAGTGTAAGCTCTCTTGGACTAGCTCCCCAAGTGTCGCAGACCTTCAGCTTACCCTACACTCTTTTGTAGGAGGCCGTTGCCCTTATGGGATTTCAGGCTTTTCGTATTTCGTATTTCATAATAATTAAAGCGTTAAGAGTTAAAGTGGATCAAGTCCATAAGACGTAGTTTTGAGATAATAAAGTTAACTTGCTCTAGTGGATTATCTAATTCAGTAGCAATAATTTTATTGCTCCATTCCCAAATTCTACATTTATAAAATATATGCAATTGTGATGTTAACTGATGCAACACTTTGGTGACTTATTCACTAAGGCTCTGAACATCGTGAACAAATCATCTGAGCCAAAAGTGACTGGTGTCACCTACCGGCGAATTCTTCGAATTTAGACTTGACCCATTACTGCTCGGAAAAGATACAACTTGAGGATATCAGAAAATGAATTAAACTCAATTTATGAAAGTTTGTGACTTGATCCACTTTATCTCTGAACGCCTCAAATTGTAAAAAGTGAATCCGATAGAACGTTAATACAAATTAATTTTATTTCCTGAGAATATATATATTTACATAATACAACAATAAATAAATAAATCAGTGAATGATTGATTAAATAAATGATTAAGTAAGTAAATAAACACATAAATAAATAAGTAAATTTAGAAGTAAGTAAATAACTAAGTAAAAAGTAAGTAAATAAGTAAGCAACAATAAGCAAGTTAGTAGGCCTAGAAAAGTAAGTAAGTAAATAAATAAATAAATAAATAAATATTACCTTAAAATTTTCAGCTTAATACTTGCGCCATTGTCAAGGCGTTGAATAATATTTACTTTGTCAGAAACACTCAGACGTGAACGTGTTTGTGACATGATGCCTTTCCAGTATGCGGGGGCTTGGAGTCTCGTCACAACAACTGACCACGTTGCACTGTTTTGCTGCTTCCTTTAGTCTCAGATGCATTCCACTAAATCGACAGGCCAGTGTATGAGGAATTATGTGTACGGAAAAAAATAGTGCACTTACAGCACTGATTTCTTTAGAACACAAGTTGCAAGATCCACGCCAACTAACAAGTCAGGACATTAACATTTACGTACATAGATTTATTAAGAATGTGTATATATGTTTTACAGGTTTCACTAGAACTGAGGACGCTCACAACTAGACTAAATGATGAATTTCATCATCCAGAGCCCGGTAACGGAAGAATGAACCTCTGCAAATGTGATTATATATCCAGTACTTTCCGCAGTATCTTAAAGCCGCATTTACTCAAGCCTTTCCTGCTGAGCCAGATATTCCTCTTCTTGCAGATAACATGTGGTCAACCTTTCTTCGTATTTTTTGGCATTGACATTTTAATGAGAGTAAAAGGCGAGGCAGACTGGATGGATAGTTATAAAGTCTCAATTTATGGAAACGCGTCTGGTCTGATATCTTTCATCCTATGCTCTTTCCTGTTACTCAAGTTTGGAAGACGAATCATAACCATTTTGTCTGGACTTGTAACAGCGATCCACGACATTGTTCTCGCTGGAATACTTTATAAGGAATCTTCACTGCCTTACTCAGATCATACAGTTGTGTGGATTAAAATTATACTGATTCAGTCAAGAATGTTTTTCTATCTTCTCGGGATGTCAACATTGCCGTTTATTATGTTGGGAGAATTACTTCCATCCAGAATAAGAGGTGTTTCTTCTGGGTATATATTGACAATCTATGATTTAGCTATGGGAGGCGCCACAATGTTGTATCCCACATTAATGCGCAGACTTGGGATACAGGGACTTTATCTTGCTTTTGGAATATCTTGCTTACTTTGTAGTTTTTTCGTGTACCTTTTCATACCAGAAACGCAGGGGAAAACACTAGAAAATATCGAAGATTATTTTAAGAAGCCAAATGTAATGTGGATTACAAGAGACGAACACAGACTTGAAAGAGCAAATCATTTACATAAGTGGTGCTGCTTAAAGAGAAAGAATAAATTTACAGCAGTTTCATAGTTTATTAGATTTTAATGTTTAAGTTCACCTGAATTACCCAAACTATATCGGAATTCCTGTCAGAAATAAATTCGATTTAGGTATGTGGAAGACAACCCACGAAGTGTCAAGCACTACTGGTGTAATTGGCCTTATGTATGTATGTATGTATGTATGTATGTATGTATGTATGTATGTATGTATGTATGATTGTATGTATGATTGTATGTATGCATGTTATGATGTAGGTGTATATTTTTTGTCACCAAAATTATGTACAGCACTTTGCAAAGACTAACTTCCTAGCCGCTTGAGCGCTACTGTCGCTCAGCTGTCAAAGGTTGGCATATTTTACACGTATGGAGTTGCGCGACTGTATTTAGACCAACGAGCTAGAACAAGAATATAGGGTGGCGTTAACGTCTGTATCAGCGCTGTTGGTGGTACTAGCTTGAACTACCGGCCGCCATGTTTTAACTGGTTCGCTCACTTTAGCAGAAGGAGACGTATAAGCACGTGGTGCCTTGTTGGTACCACTTGTGATCTGTCTTCGGACAATTGACTAAACAACAACAAAACAAGGGATCAATATGTAAAAACAAGGGATATAATTATGCCTTTATTGAAATCAGACGTTCTCTCTAGGGTTAGTGTTTAATTTTAATATTAGGATAAATTACTATCTTAGAAATTTCAAGCTCATAGGGAACTTGTTAAATAATAATAGAAACTTGTTAAAACTAGGGTTGCCATAATGAAGAAACAAAAAAAACGAGTACATGATTCACAGGTCAATTTAATCGACAAGAGAAAACGTATGAATTGATAAGAAACTTGTAGGCCTAAAGGTATATCATTTATTTTTCATAGATACTAGTACACAACGCAGACTGCACGCATTGTATTCTTCATAATTAGGAACATTAAATCCAGGCGTTTGAAATAGGCAGGGCATGTAGCACGTATAGGCGAATCCAGAAATGAATGCAGAGTGTTAGTTGGGAGGTCTGAGGTAAAAAGACCTTTGGGAAGGCCGAGACGTAGATGGAGGATAATATTTAAATGGATTTGAGGGAGGTGGGATATGATTATAAAGACGGATTAATCTTGCTCAGGATAGAGACCGATGGAGGGCTTATGTGAGGGCGACAGTGAACCTTCGGGTTCCTTAAAATCCATTTGTAAGTAAGTAAAACACTAGTACATTAATATCACTTGTTTACTTAATGTGAATATGGCTGTCAACTTCAGCAATACACTTTACCTTATCTAGCACAGTATTTGGCATGCAATTATATTATTACCATTTATTTTAGCACCACACCATTCAGGCCTGTATATCACCATCACAGAACCACTCATACGTAATTCTCAGAACTGTGAAGACAAGAAAGGAACTTTATTCGTTTGTGGATGAGTTTGTGAAACTAACTGCAATTTACATTTACCATATTATACTCTATCTGCAGATGCATTAGGGGAGAGTTGGATAAAACAGGATGGTATGATAAAACGGGATTCCCGACTTATTTCGTTGGAAAGTGCTGCAACTTACCGAATGATGCGAGGACTTTGTTCTTAGACTAGAAGGGGACATTATGCAGTGCTCACATGCAGAACGAACACGTTAATTTTTGTTGTGTAGAGAAAAGTTTAAAATCAGCTGCTTAACTAAATTGTTTCGACTGATTTTAATTGGCACATTCTGGGATTAAATTCGCAGAGTTGAAAAGGTAAGTCTCTTATATAAATAAAACATTATTAGTCTTTAATTCTTTGTAAAGAAAACCGCTGTAGCTTTTACCGTTTTGTTGTGACGCCATGTTTTTCTTTACAACTCCTAGTCTGACAAAACAGGATACCCTATGGTTTGGCAAAACGGGATAGTATCCCGTTTTATCCAACTTGCATTGCATATGTGGGATTTCACTTTAAATTCTGAATTGAATATGTTCTCGCTATGACAACCAACAATGACAGTGATTAGGAAGAAGAGGATGAAGACAACGACGAATTCTCTAATTCAAAATCTGAAGAGGGATTATGAAATAAGTGTACTCAATGCCAAGAACGGGCCCATCAGGCGTGCAGTAGTATAGAATCGGAAGACTGCGAATAATTCTACTGTAACTTTTGTAAATAAAACATTCTGCAATAGGACTATGAATCAATGTCCACAAACAGGATAGACCTTACGTATAATAATTTGATATTCTTCAGTTAAGCCCACATACATATTTTAGTACTACTAATACATCAAAAAAAGTTTTGCATCACCTGTAGAAGTGGTATTTACGCTCCACTTGAAGAAATATCCATGAAAACATTTGAAAGCTATCCTTTTAACTGTCTGAAAAACGTAAACAATGTTGAGAAACAATAGAAGTCTATCCTAGAAACCGACTGAAAAAATAAACAGATGTAAACAGAAGTGCAGGGTAAAACAGTTTTATTTCATTCTAAAGAGACTGAACAATAGCAAGGCGGTCAATTACGAACTTCAACCGTGCGAGGATTGTTTCTCCATGTCAGGAAGGACTGTCTTCAAGGCAAGTAGCGAGCTGCTTAGGATTGAACCAGAGTGATGTGGTACGAACCTGCAATCTCTTCCGAAGCCCAGGTATTGTCGACGACATGTCTCGTAGTGGTCGTCCACGTGCAACAACAGAATGTGATGACCGATATCTGCGAATTATTGCCACGAGAAACGCTGAGAATACTGCTGGCATGATTAACAATGACTTTCAAACTGCGACAGGGAGACGCGTATCCAATCAAACTGTACGAAATCGATTACATGATAGCAGATTGCACTCTAGACGTCCATGGCGAGGCCAAACTCTTACACCTAGGCACCATGGACAACGTTACACCTGGGCAAGAAATCATCACCAACGGACTGTACAAAACTGGCAGAAAGTTCTATTCACGGACGAATGCCGAATATGCCTTGTGCCAGATAATCATCGACAACGTGTGTGGATAGAACCAGGCAATACTGCACGACTCAGACACCCCTACAACCAAATGCAGTAAGTTAGTGGATTAGTGATGTTTTGGGGTGGTATTATGTCGGGTCGCGGACAAAATTGGTGTCGAACCAAGGAATGCTGAGGGCTCCACAGTAGGCTATAGGGACAACATTCTTCAAGCCATAGTAGCACCGTTTAATCAGCACTTCGCAAAAGGATTCGTGTTTATAGACGATAATTCCAGAATCCATCGTACGGCTGTTATCAATGACTTTCATCATCGTGAAGGAATTACCAGGTTTGAATGGCCCGCATGTTCTCCAGACATGAATCCAATTGAGCATGTCTGGATTCAACTTGCGCGCCCTGACCCCTCACGCAATCTCGAAGACCTATGCAGAGTTGCTGTAGAATGGGACAGAATGGATCAACATTTGATAAATTTGGTGTTAGACAGTATGCCACGAAGAATCCAAGCATTATCAATGCAAGAGGAAGCACTACTCTCTATTGAAGTACTCCAGCCAATACTCAATTTCCATTTGGCCATCCACACCATTGCTATAATTTTGTCAACAACTGTTAAAAAATAAATACATTTTCATTCCTTAGCTTTCCTTCTTTTTATCTTTTATTGAAGGTCTGGTTGACAGGTGATGCAAAACACTTTTTGGTGTGTTTATTATGCATTATAATAAAAACACACACATTTTTTCAGTTCCGTAACAATATTTTCTTTATTTTAAATAAGTATCCTGTTTTACCCAACTAGTCGGCCAAAACGGGATACTTGCGCACTTTCCAAGAAAATTGTTTTCCCACTTTAGCTATATCATTAGAAGTGAAAATCAATATGTATTATGAAAGTACATAGAATAGTGGATTCGTAAGTAAAAATTCAATTGTTTTCTATCACTTCAACAGGAAATATACAAGATTCCGTGTTAAGTATCCCGTTTTGACCAACTCTCCCCTACTAACTTAAGTGATAATGTTTCGTTCTTCTATCCACTGAGCATTCATGAAAGAAAATGATCTTTGAACGTTCGCATTATATTCACGTAGAGAGAAATAAGAATTCCACAATTTTCAGCAGTTCTAAGTACTGCACCATAGAATTGCAACTGCGACAAAAATTTACCGAGATTTCGTGTGAAATCATATCTTTAGAAATTTCCTCTTTGTTGTGCAGTAGGAAAAATTTTAATTTTATCACCTGGTCAAATAGAAGTCTGTCACTGAGTTGGTAAGATGCATTATCTTGCATCCACTTGAGTATCATTTCAACACTATCTTACAAATTATTACAATTTTCCAGATTTCTGTCAGACTTCATTCAAAATTGTGGATATCCGTCTTTTCAGCCCAGACTTCTCCTTACACTATAAAGCCATGGACTGTCCGCGAAATCCGCGGCATATGGCAGCCCTTTGTTACAATCTAATCCCAATTAATTTTAATGCATTTTCTTAATCCTATCCATCAGATAGATCAGATCATTATGAAGGGATATGTGTTTACATTCACACAAACATACAAGTAAGCTCCTGAATGATGTTTAATTTACATTCAAACAATATAATTTATTGTAAACAATAAATGCATAATACAAACTGCTGAGCTATTTATACCTGAACCCACGCTTTCAGAAATCGAAATTGCGATAGAAAATCTGAAAAAGTACAAGTCTTCAGGTATCGATCAAATTCCAGCAGAATTAATACAAGAGGTTGGAAGTGCATTATATAGCGAAATTTATAAACTTGTACTTGCTATTTGGGAAAAGGAAATTGTACCAAAACAATGGAAGGAGTCCATAACTGTACCTGTTTTTAAAAAGGGAGACAAAACCACCTGTGGTAACTTTCGAGGAATATCACTTTTGTTGACGTCATATAAAAGTTTGTCGAATATCCTTTTGAGAAGATTAACTCCATATGTAGATGAAATTATTGGGGATCATCAGTGCGGTTTTTGGCGTAATAGATCGACTATTGATCAGATTTTTTGTATACGACAGATAATGGAGAAAAAATGGGAGTATAAGGGTGCAGTACATCAGTTATTCATAGATTTCAAAAAGGCATATGACTCGGTTAAGAGGGAAGTGTTATATGATATTCTTATTGAATTTGGTATTCCCAAGAAACTAGTTCGATTAATTAAAATGTGTCTCAGTGAAACATACAGCAGAGTCCGTATAGATCAGTTTCTATCTGATGTTTCTCCAATTCACTGCGGGCTAAAGCAGGGAGATGCACTATCACCTTTACTTTTTAACTTCGCTCTAGAATATGCCATTAGGAAAGTTCAGGATAACACAGAGGGTTTGGAATTGAACGGGTTACATCAGCTTCTTGTCTATGCAGATGACGTGAATATGTTAGGAGAAAATACACAAACGATTAGGGAAAACACGGAAATTTTACTTGAAGCAAGTAAAGCGATCGGTTTGGAAGTAAATCCCGAAAAGACAAAGTTCATGATTATGTCTCGTGACCAGAATACTGTACGAAATGGAAATATAAAAATTGGAGATTTATCCTTCAAAGAGGTGGAAAAATTCAAATATCTTGGAGCAACAGTAACAAATATAAATGACACTCGGGAGGAAATTAATCACAGAATAAATATGGGAAATTCGTGTTATTATTCGGTTGAGAAGGTCTTATCATCCAGTCTGCTGTCCAAAAATCTGAAAGTTAGAATTTATAAAACAGTTATATTACCGGTTCTTCTGTATGGTTGTGAAACTTGGACTCTCACTCTGAGAGAGGAACATAGGTTAAGGATGTTTGAGAATAAGGTGCTTAGGAAAATGTTTGGGGCTAAGCGGGATGAAGTTACAGGAGAATGGAGAAAGTTGCACAACACAGAACTGCACGCATTGTATTCTTCACCTAACATAATTAGGAACTTAAAATCCAGACGTTTGAGATGGGCAGGGCATGTAGCACGTATGGGCGAATCCAGAAATGCATATAGAGTGTTAGTTGGGAGACCGGAGGGAAAAAGACCTTTAGGGAGGCCGAGACGTAGATGGGAGGATAATATTAAAATGGATTTGAGGGAGGTGGGATGTGATGATAGAGACTGGATTAATCTTGCACAGGATAGGGACCGATGGCGGGCTTATGTGAGGGCGGCAATGAACCTTCGGGTTCCTTAAAGCCATTTGTAAGTAAGTAAGTAATAAATGCATAATTAGGTATCCATTGTTTTGTTGTTGTTTAGTCAACTGTGCGGAGACAGGTCACAAATGATACCAGCAAGGCACCATCTATGAAGCAACTAAGCCTGGAGATAATGGGTAGGGTGGATAATTATATCCTTTAATTGTTGTATTTTTTGTTTCATAAAATTGTGCATTAGCTGTTTCTTTCCACAATTCATCAAATTTTTTAAGGATAAATTTTACATAATGAGATCCTATTTTTACACAAGTAGAATCTAATTTTTGAGATTTATATCTTGAAGTATTGGTCCTGTCCAATGAAGTGTTGCTATGTGACTGTATTGCACTGTACAATAAAATTATTGGAAACATAACTTTTCGAGGTGGTATTACTGCCTTGTGTTGAATTTTTCTGATTTTTAATGTCTATCGGAAGTAGATAAGATTCTGTTTTGAAGTATTTGAGAATATGTTGAGGAATCGACATTTTCAGACCATTGTTTGACCTCATAAAATGGTATATTATGTTAAATCATAATATTTCAGGAAATCAGGATAGATTATGTCATCAGAATTGTGGTTTTTCTTTCTCTTTGTAATTACTTGATTTTGATTAGTACAATAATCATACTCCCTGTCGGACAGCTTTTAAATTAACATTTTTTGCCGATTATTTATCCTTTAACATATTTACTGAATGTTCCTTAGGGAATAAATAGAGTTTAAAGCAGCAAGACTTAATAAAACAATACCCATCTCTATTTTTCGGCTTTAGTGTTGCCGCCATCTAGCGTCAATATATTTTATTAATAAGAAAACAGTAACACCACTGGCGAGTGAAATTCTAACTACTTTCTCAAGTGGAAGCTTTTGATAGGTTAGATTCTAGACGCAAGTGACATCTAGCAGCCTGCAGTGTCTATGCCAGCGGGAGAGAGGAATCGGCTACATGACTCTATTCCCCGGTAACTATGACAACAGCAGTTCAACCAATAAGATAGCTGGTTAGAGGACTGTTTAGACTTGACTAGAACGCGCGAGGGGAGCCGAATTTGGAGACGTTACATTTTCTAATAATTACTTAGCATCAATAATAATTATTATTAATACACCCTTATTGTTAAAAAGTGGTGCTGCTCCCTTTCATTGATGATTCCCAAGTATTATAGAAGGATTAAGATGAAACAATTGTTTCATCTTAATAACCATTCAAAAGATTGCTCCCTTAATATTCATTTCATATTCACTAACCATAAATATATTCTACCCATCGCTGACAACTGTACTGCTGTACTGCTTATAGTCACGGCTGCTTTCGGCTGTATTGGGAAGCTCTCTCTCTTTCTCTCTTCTTGGTTTTAGAAAATTGAGTCACATGTTGTTAGTTTTCTCTCTCTGCGTAAAGGTTTTCATTTATAATTAGATTTTTCTCTTGTTTGCGGGTGTTCTTCTTATTTTATACTTTTGTGTTACGAGATGTATTTTTTATACAGTGTATTAATTATATCGAGAGTTTAGAAACAAATGCAGATTTGTCTCTAGCTCCTTCTAGTAGCAGTTGTTCAGTATGTTGTGACCTAATTGATCGGCTTGCAAAGAAAGAGGATCGTCGAGTTAATTTGCTGTAAAATTAGGCTATGTAATAGTAGTGAGCAAGCCCCGGATTCTAAGGTTCGAATCAATTTTGTTGCTATCTCGTTACTCTCGAAATATTGCATTTCTTGTTCGTTTTATGTAGCAAAGAGTAACATTCTTAAATTCAATATAACCTAAAAAGACCTAATTCGTAGGTTAGAATTTAAAGTGTCCTAAACAGAAGCACTCTTTACCAAGCCGTTGTAATATATTAACAGTGTGTTGTTTATTTTCATTTTTCCCGTAAGATCATGTAAATTCCTAAACATAAGATTTAAAATCCTAAAACATAAATTAGAAAACCTAATTTTAGTTTCTTAAAACCTATAAATTCTGCGCTTGGTAATGAGGTACGTCAAAGGCCTTATATTTTTACATTCTCATCAGTCACGTCTTGGCCTCCTCAACTTTCAAACCCACAGTCCGCTACTGATAGATAAGTAATGAACTATTTATTGAAATTTTTTGTAGCAGTTAGTGCAGCTAAAATCTAACAACCGTTCAGCATTAAAACGAAATGAGTCAGGGACTAAAGTGATTTTGAAAGGAATTCAATATTTTAAGGTTTAAAAAAATTGCTTAGTAATGATTGCACTCACGTTCTTTTCACTGGAAATGATGTGTCTACCCTCAAGATTGTTATAGTACCCGTAACTCATTTTCGTAAAAATGTGGACTTATGTGGTATTACAAACGTCCGATTCATTTATTCTGTTCAGGCTTATCTCCAACACAGAATTGCTGCCTCCAGGGTTCTTACCCAGAGGTTGTTGTCTGGGGGGAAGTATATCGCACTAATACAGGAACCATGGATTCGTGAGGGCCGTATTATAGGTTATCCCACATTTTTAGTGGTGGTGCAATAGAGAGGCCTAGAACATGTCTCCTTATTAAGGATATGAACGCCCGGGCAATACCAAAGTTCTGTTCTTAGGATATTGTGACTGCCTGGTGAGATTTAAAGAAGGGAATACTGATAGACAACTTGCTGTGTGTTCCATATGTATCCCTTATCATTCCGAGGAACTTCCTCTTCCTAGGAAGCTTGACCTGGTAGCGGGGTGCAATATCAATTGCCATTATTTACCATAGGTTTACCTGATGTTCTCCTTACAGTTGAGGAAAGTCACGAAAGAAATTAAATCAGTCAATCAGTAAATCGAACTCACTCACAAACGCAGCTCCTCATGTCAAATCAACACAAAAAAGTGGACTTTTCAACCCGACCACCTCAGATTTCCATTAAATTTGGTGGGATGGTAAAGAACCTTAAGTTAATTAATTATGTAAAATTTTAGCCCTCAATAATGCACGATATCCATACAGCAATTCTGTCAATATGAGAAAAATGTAAAAATGTTGCATACTATGTCAACAAAAATAATTCATAACTTCTCTTCTAATTTAGGTAGAATCTTAAACTTGGGCTTATTTTAAAGCTAATGAATCATACTTTTCAATAAAAATAGGTTTGCATCAAAGTATCGAATTCGTTATTGAATGGTCACGTGAATCACATTTTAACATTGAATATTTAAAAATGCGGGGCACAAATTATTTCGCGAAAAATATATGTTATAGAGGTAACAGCATTCTCCCCTTGGTGTAAGTTTCATCTTGGGAATGTTTCAGGAATATGAGTAATGAAATATATCAGTGTCTTAGTTTGTAGCACTTAAACCCATCTTACACCAACACTGCATGCGTGCGAGTTCGTACTTGTCGCATAATCTGCGTCGTCGATCTGTCAGGCCGTCATGAGTTAAAGTTTATACAGTCTTCAATTTATACAAAACGTGCGATCTATTTCAAGTGCAGTTTCGTTAGTTTTTGTAGTATGTGGTAGTTTTGTGCGATGTAATGGAGTCGCGTTTTAAGTTATATGTTTGCTGCAATCTCTTCGAGAAATCAGGGCATTGTAATTAGAGGAAAAATGTAAGAAGTGTTATATCGTGGATGCTTAATGTATTTCCTGATTTAAAACAGGAACAAAAGGTGTGCGCTATATGTCGCAAAGAAAGAAAAAATAATAATAATATGATGCTATTACGCAGAATCCTCAGAATTACTCTAGAAATGAAGAATACGTCGATTCTACAGCAAATGTAAGTTCATTAAATACAAGTCTTTTTGACCAAGATGTGTTCCTTATTAAACAAAAAAGGCTACAACAAGAGAAATATAAGAGACAGAAATTTGAAAATATTGTAAAAGATAAAGTCTTCGATATTAAAGACGCCGAGGAACCAGGACCTTCATCAAGTCCTAATTATGAAATTTTGTCTCACTTGCAGGAAAATTTTCAAAATTCAGGTAAAAGTGAGAAAATCACCATTTTAACACTACTACCTAAACGCTGGAGCGTAAATAATATATAAAAAAGTTTCATTCAGCTTCCGAATACATAATTCGGAAAGACAAAGTCCTGGCAAAGGAAAAGGGAATTTTGTGTTCACCAAATCCGGAACCTGGAAATCCCTTGCCCGCGGCTGTTGCCGGTAAAGTTAAAGAATTCTGTTGTTCTGACTAGATTAGCAGAATGATGCCTGGTAAGAAATATTTGTTATGATTAAAGAATCAGGGAGTAAATCACATGATCAGAAATGAATTATATGCAGCGCTTAAAAATTCTAACCCCGAAGGTAATATTCTCCAAATTTTCAGCTCTTAGACCAAGAAATTGTATTCTAGCTGGAGTTAGTGGGACTATACTGCCTGTGTTTGTGTCCTCATCAGAATGTAAAACTCATGCCGGAAGCAATTTATTAAAGTTTCAGGTCTACGTGGATTTCTAGAAAACTTTTCTTTATACTTTCCAACTTATCAACATTTCTTGGCTACTATGGTGTGCAATCCTCCTCATATAAATTGCTTGTTCAGGAAATGTATAGAATGTCCTGAATCATTCAAAATAAGAGAGGGTTTAGAGAAATGTTTCGAATAAAACTTCATTGAATCAGTGACCTACAAGCAGTGGATGACGACTGGCTGATCAACGCTTGAGACCATAGTGAAACACAAAGACAAATTTTTCGACTGTCTCTTGGAGAAACTTGGTGATTTACTGACTCGCTCATTTATATCATCTGAACAAAGTGAGTTTCTACGTAATATGAAATCATTTCTACAGCCATGTTGTGTTATGCGACTTAGCTGAAAACTATTATTTCGCAATCCAAGATGAAATTCACTCATACCACAGGACTAACGTGCAGACAACCATTCATACTTTCGTAATATATTATAACAAATCGTCATCCGATACAGTCTCTATTAAAAATCTGGTAATAATTTCACACTGCCCGAAACATGACACTACAGCTGTACATCTGTTTCAAAAATATCTAATGGAGTCATTAAAACAACATCTGTAATGCACCACAAAAATTATGTATTTCTCCGATGGATTCTCTGCTCAGTATAAAAATAGAAAAAAAAAATTCCTGAACCTCACATTACGTGAAGAAGATTTTGAGTTTCCAGCAGATTTCCATATTTTTGCATATCGCATGGCAAAAGAGCATGCGACGTTGTAGGTGGGACACTTAAAAGATTTGCGGCTCGTGCTAGCTTGCAGAGACCATCCGATAAACAAATAACTACACCTAGGAAATTGTACGACTGGACAAGGGATCATCTCCCAAACATTAATACCGTTTATGTGACTGAAAAAAACTATACTGAAGAGGAAAAAATGCTTGCTCTTCGATTTGCAAAATCCACCGCAGTGCCTGGAACACAAGTTTCATACAGTCCTGCTGTTTAGGATGGGTATTATACTTGCTAAGCAGTTTAAAATGCAGCTGAAACAACGGAGCATCCTGTCTGGAAAGATGATCAGGCTATTTCAACTCAGCAATGAAAGGTAAGCATTTCTTACAGAACTTCAGGTTTAACTAAATCCATGTGACAATAATTTATTTGAGGTAATAATTAAAAAAATTCGAATTATGTACTACATGTTAAATTACATAGCGACATTCAAGAATATGATCAAATATAATTAAATACAACGAATGTGTGGAACATAATTATCGCGACTTATACGGTTAGCTTATGCTTGCAGTGACATAACAATTTTTATCTTTGTAACCTATGATGATTCCAAGTTGAAACTTATCAGTTCATTATATCACTAATTGAGGCGTACTATATATTTTTTTCCTTAAAATAGAACCCCCGCATTTTTAAATATGAACATATCAAAATTGTTTCACCATGTTTTTTTAGTGTAATTGAATATATGCAGAAAACAATATAAGCAATAAAAACTATCACATATTAAGAATGTATCACTCAAGTTTTGTAAATTTATCTGGAGACGTTGTTGAGATATATAATTTTAATTGAAGCGGCGCGCTTACAAAAATATGATTTTTCTTCATGTTTGAAACGCCACTGACAGAAAACGAAAAGCACAGGACATATGAAACTCGGCAGTTTTAGTTAGCGCGGCAGGTAAAACAAACCCTCAAATTTTGAAAGAAATCTGAGTCGGTCGGGTTGAGCGCCTTGTTGATTTGATATGGAATGACCCGTACAGGAAAATACTCTACTTCATTGGCTAAATCAGTGCCTTTCACGCCAATGTAACAGTATATATTTACAGTATTTTAAGGTGTAAAATGCCTAGAATTACTTCGCAAGATTGCTGAGCGCTGCAGTGAAAGTGTTTGGAAATGAAACTTACTACCATACATAAATCCTTAACTATATTACCGTGTGCAATGTAAGAAAAGTTCATGAAATTACTTGAAATGTTATGCCTGTCACATAATTTCAACCAGATAACATACGATACAACTGTTGTGTCGCCAAGAAGTCTGTCTGGGTACTATCAGTGGTGCAAGAATACCACTCTAATGATAACGATTATCTGTTTGTATTAACTGGTTTTGACGAAGTTGAACATAACAATAAGCTATATAATTCTTATGCAGTCCCTCTGAAATTAATTATACATGCAGGAACTATAAAATCTTAACTGAAAACTATTCACGGATACATTTAAAACATATCGGTGAAATGTAAATTAACCTCAGATTAGAGCACCACCACGATGTAGGTTATGTCGACGCAGTACAATTTTCTGGAAAGTTAAACAAACAACCAGTGCTTAGATTTCAAATTGTTTCATTTAAAGTAGTGTTTAAAATAAAACCTATCAATAGCATTTTATTACTTCAAAAGTTATTGCAATATTTGTAAACACAACCACCGATCACAAGTAAGTCTAAACATTAACAAAATCAAATTTAAGAATGTCGTTCTAATGGTGATATAATACTAACAGAGAGAATGAGAATATTATAGAACAATAAGGTACGTTGTGTAGGCTATACAGGGTGGAAATGAAATAATTCTGCAGATTGATTGGGACGACATAGTAGACTTAAATAAGTAGAAAACTTATATTACGTTTTACGATTAAATGCACGGTTAATTAGAAAATTGAGTTGGAAGTTTCAGCAGTCTGGCAACATCGCCGCTAACACACTGCTCTTTTTTCTCGTAATACACATGTAAGATGTTAACGAATTCAGGTTTGTGTCCCTAAATGAATACCTTCCAGCTCCCTTTCTGGCTACAATGTTGCAAATTGCTTGCATCAGCCAGTCACTTGAAATTAGTGTTTTTTTTTAAATTAAATTTGCACAAAAACCATCCACCGTATTTAAAGACGCCGGAGGTATAAATGATCTGCCTGGTATCAAGTTTGCACATCGTGGAAAGGGAATAATCTGCTTTTCTAACAGATATAAACAGATACAGCAGACAGACATATAGACCTACATGAATTTTTCACGAGTTGAAATTATATTAAATTACGGGTAAGGTAGATGAAAAATAGAAAGTTGCTGATATGAATTTTGTTAAGTTCGTAAGCTGGGAGAATATCGCTGAAAACCCCGCCTCCTAAAACATTGTCCACTACAAGTAATATTACCTTCACCAGCATCAAGAATCGAATTCTAGATCGTAGAATGATCTCGAAGTCGAGCAGTGATATATCTGAGGCAGTTCTTCCTACCACGAAAATGTTGTTGCCTCGATATAAAATTATATTTTTCGGGCCTTACTCTCTTCCTCAGCATTTTTTTGGCTACTCAATTTTATTTAGCAACGCAATAGAATTTGAATCTGCCTCACAACACAGAACAATCGATCATATTTTTAGATAAATATCTTCCTTTTGAGTTTACCAGGTTCGACAACATTTCTTCTTCTATCCGTAAAGTACTCAGTAGTGTTGATATATTTAAATTTGAATAATGTACCGGGTCATAATTTTGTTTTTACTAACATTTCTAATATTAACCTGGCTATATCTTTGGATTAACGGTTGAGAACCGCAAACACTATGTTACCCCCTTCCACGACCGGAGTTTGATGATACTAGTGTAAAATAGAAACAAATCACTTTACCAGGTATAGGAGGGAAGAAAAGTAGTGCATCCATTTACATAAACTATGAACTATTACGAGTTTCAGTTTAACAATTTTCGTTATGTTTTTATTTACTCAAAATACAGTACAGTATTAACAATAAGTGTTTTTACTCACTAACTAAACTATCCAGGCGGATGTATTCATTATGCAATATATAATATACTGTCTACTGCACATTAGCATACAACATAGAGAGTGCATTTAAATTGAAAAATAATCAAAATCTGGATATTTAAACAAATTGTTGAAAATGATGGCCGTTCATTTCTATACGGCCTTCAGTTCTTTTGTGTGTATATTATCGAAAACGTTCTTAAGCATATCTTCTGAAATTGAATGTATTGTTTCTGAAATGTAATTCTTTAATTCTTATATTTTTGTAGGATGTTTAACAAACACAACTGTATTACAGCAACCCCAAAACAAGTAATGCAAAGCATCAGTCAACATGGGGGGGCCATAATCCCGTGTCTCTTGAAATAATAATTCTGTACTTACTCTATAACAGAGTACCTTATTTAGGTATTGTAATCACTTCACTTCTGCCCGATTCGCACAGATAAATTTACTCAGATTGCTATCTACTGTTCGTCCAAGTAGTTATGTCGCAGGGTCGTAGAAAGGGGGAATCATGTGACAGTTACTTAACGAGACCCTTTTATTTCTATTATTTTAAACAGTTGTATAATATTACATAGACGTCCAATTCCTGACAGCAAATGTTTTCAGAAAAGAGCTAAGGCAGCCCAGCCACTAGCCTTTACAGAGGGGCCAGTAGAAACGGATGTTGGAAACAGGGAAGCGACGTAACCAAACCTGTGCGAAAATATGATTCGATAATGAATACACTTTATTCACTGGAAAACTACGACCATATTTCTCGAACTTACTAATACTCACTCAAAACTGTATACTGTTACCGTAAGACGACTTTGACTGCATATGCTGCCTTGAGTGGAAGTTCACTAGTAGAAGGGGTGGAAGTGAAGTACATTCAAAAACTCAGGTACAATAAAAATTGAAGTAAAAATAAAATGATGTCCATGTATAATACACTCCATTAAGATTGAAAGGAAAGGAAAGCGCCGTAATGCTGCATTTATCATTGGTTTTTTAAATTTTAATGAAGGTATCTTGCTTTGTTATCATGTTCATTTTGTATTTACAGGAGTATTTGGTTATGATTATTATCACTTTTTGCAGGAAAAAAAATCACATATTTTGTTGAATTTTTAATCACATGGTCAACAGTTAATTTAATAACATATATCAATGAATACTGAACGAGTATTCAGAGTAAGCATTATATATATTTATGTGTACCTTTGTTTCCTTACGCCATGTTATCTAGCAGTGACAACGATTATGCAACTGTATGCAGTATCTCGTAATAAATTTTCTTTGCTTCCCTCAGTTCACGAAGACTCAAGGCGACGGTGTATACGTTTACGATCAGTGAAAGGCATTAACTTATGAACAGCATGAAGTTTGACGAAATAGAGCCGATGACAAGGTACAGTAAATCAATTATGACACATCATATTAGTTATGATCAAAACGGAGCATAATACTCTATTGTTATGCTATTGTGATAAATAAGAATAAGAACCAGAAAATAGTGAATTTCTAAGTAAAGTCATTATACTTACTTACTTATTGGCTTTTAAGGAACCCGGAGGTTCATTTCCGCCCTCACATGAGCCCGCCATTGGTACCTATCCTGAGCAAGATTAATCCAGTCTCTATCATCATATCCCACCTCCCTCAAATCCATTTTAATACTATCCTCCCATCTACGTCTCGGCCTCACCAAAGGTCTTTTTCCCTCCGACCTCCAAACTAACACTCTATACACATTTCTGGATTCGCCCATTCGTGCTACATGCCCTGCCCATCTCAAACGTCTGGATTTAATGTTCCTAATTATGTCAGGTGAAGATACAATGCGTGAAGTTCTGTGTTGTGTAACTTTCTGCATTCCCCTGTAACTTCATCCCTCTTAGCCCCAAATATTTTCCTAACCTATGTTCCTCTCAAAGTGAGAGTCCAAGCTTCACAACCATAAAAAAACAACCGGTAATATAACTGTTTTATAAATTCTAACTTTCAGATTTTTTGACAGCAAACTGGACGATAAAAGCTTCTCAACCGAATAATAACAGGTATTTCCCATATTTATTCTATGTTTAATTTCCTCCGAGTATCATTTACGAGTATATTTGTTACTGTTGCTCCCAGATATTTGAATTTTTCCACTTCTTCCAAAGATAAATTTACAATTTTTATATTTCCATTTCGTACAATATTCTGATCACGAGACATAATCATATACTTTGTCTTGTCGACATTTACTCCCAAACCTATCTCTTTACTTGCTTCAAGTAAAATTTCCGTGTTTTCCCTAATCGTTTTCTGGATTTTCTTCTACGTAAAGTCATTATGATTTAAATAATTATAGTGAAACCGAACTTCAATGTACAATGTTAAAAGTACTTCTTTAAAAAAAATGTCATCAAAATAATATCAGAGCTGATATTTTCTGCGGTATATACGTTTACGAACAGTCATAGCCTATGGTTGCCTTACTTTTAGAATGCACAATAATAATTAAGGTGAGACTCCAGTGAAAACTATGAAAATAAAAATATATATATATATATATATATATTCGCTATTTCACTTATTTAGAATGTATATTTTCATAACCCAAATGGCTTTAATTCAATTCTGATTACTAATATGTTTCTTTTTTTTAATTAAGTATGTAAGGGGGTATGACATTTAAAGAGCTGTCAAAATTATTTTTTGCATCAAAGAACTTCTTTTTACAAATCTCTGTTGTGTCCCTGAAGTTACTAGATTAATGTAGCGGAGGAGAATTTTAAATTTACATAAATATTCTGTTTGCTTTCAGTAAGTTCATATTTCTTGATTCAACACCAACTATTTATGCAAAATATTAATCAATCTGGATGAAATTTTTACTCCAATTATTTATGAGGTAGCTGCATGTTTCTATGCATTTATTTTGCTAGTTTCATTTCATTTCATTTAGTGTTCTGCCCAAGGGCAGGTCTTTCACTAGAAATCCAGCTTTCCCCTTTTCTGACCTCCTCTTTGTTTCCTCATATGATCCATACATCTTATTGTCGTCTACTACCATCAGATATCTTCTTCTATATCGAACTCTTCTCCCGTTCACCATTCCTTCTATTGCATCCTTCAGTAGGCAGTTTCTTTCAGCCAGTGACCCAACCAACTCCTTTCCCTCTTCCTGATCAGTTTCAGCATCATTCTTTCTTCACTTACTCTTTCCAACATAGCTTCATTTCTTATTCTGTCTGTTCATTTCACACATTCAATTCTTCTCCATATTCACATTTCAAATGCTTCTATTCGCTTCTCTGCACTTCGTCCTAATATTCATGCTCCTGTCCCATACAATGTCACACTCCATACAAAGCACTTCACTAGTCTCTTCCTTAGTTCTTTTTCCAGATGACCGCAGAGGTATAAAATATAATTAATCATAGCATTCCATTGCGAAATAATAGTATTATTCCGTTTTTGGTCTCCCACTTTCAGTTATAAGTTATCTGCCGACGTATATGTTTACAGGATCATCCCTTTAGTACTGGAGCTCAAGTAGGCGTAGTCATATCGCATCTCTATGAATTGAGTTAAATACAATTCTGTGCATCTGATTCATCATCTGGTCCTCAGTTCCGAAACATATCAGAGTCCTCTAGCACCGTCACACTGCCATCTACTTGCCTTTGTGTATACTACAAGATGACTCGGGTCGCGGTGGGCGGACAAGACAGCACCAGATAACATACGTGTCAATTCGCATTTTCAAAATAGAGATAATAATGAAGAGGATTCTGGTGACGTTGGAATGATTAGAGACAAAGTTGTTATAACCCTAAAAAATTCTCTCGCAATATTGTTTTTTTCTGCAACGAAACAAAACACAATTTTATGGTAAGATTTATTGAAACAGATACAGCAATTTTTGGGCTACGTTTCAAGATATTGCTCACCGGAAATGAGAGTTTTGTCAGACCGTGGGATCATCTTTTGTAAGCCTGTGTCATAGAAGTCTGCCTCTGGGATCGTCTGCATCTCTCTGTCACTGTGAAAATGCTCACCGGACAGACATTTCTTGAGGTGCAAGAAACTATGGTAATCACGCGGCCTCATACGCCTCTGTGCAAAACAGATCTTGTGCAGGAGTTCTCTGGAAGGTGTTTCAACAACCACCCTACAGCCCGGATCCCGCTCCCAGCGATTACAATCTTTTCTTATATCTCAAGAAATTCCTGCGCGGTCAGCATTTTCACAGTGACGCAGAGGTATAGACTGCTGTCACACAATGGTTCCGATCCCAGGCGGAAGACACGGATACTGGATCAAATTTGAATATCTTTGTGTTCAGATCCATATAATTACTATTCCGGTGTAATTTTTACTTTTGGTGTTGATTGTCGACAACTAGGTGTTGTATTTTATCATTAACTGAAATAAATGATCTTACATATAATGCCAAAGTATTTTTATAACGGCGTTTGTCTTTTTTTACAAAAAAAAACGTAATTTCGTTGAATTAATAACAAAACTGACTTACATAGCATTTAAAGAAGAACGACTTAAACTCATTTTTCACGCAATATTATAATTAATTACAATGTATGTGTTTGTCACCAATAATGTCTTCTTATGGCATCAAACACTTCGTTCAGATTATTAATGTTATAGCGATTACAAATGTGTGTAACATGGCATACTGTACTTACAAACTTAACAAAATACTGCAATAATAACATTGTATTGTTTTTATTTCCAGTACTCAAGAGCAGGGCGAAAAGAAAATACAAGAAGCCACAAACGAAATTCTTTTGACTGATATAGACCAAAAATGTAATGAAGAAAACTATTCTGAAGATTCCCCTCAAGACGTTGTTAGTTCTCCTACATCAAGACCACTTTTACCACAGGTAAGGCCAAATCTGAAATGCATTCAATCATGGAGTTCATATTTCTCTCTGGATATCCACTTTAGTCCACATTTTGATCTGATTCTAGACGTATACGTTTTGGAATACTCTCACATGGAGTCAAAGCCACTAAAATCCACAAATAAAGTAAACAATAACAACATACATAATATATTATGATATCCGAATTAAGACAGCCATACCGATACTACTTACAATGCTTAATCACGACAATTTTGAGACAGAAAACCATATGATTTGGGAATGCCTAATGAAGGTTCCACACAATGTGGATCATAATGCATGAAGTATTTTACTGTAGGCTATGTTGAATAATGATGTTAGTTGCTTCGTCTTTTACTTACTTTGGCGCAGAATGGAGAGCTAACACATCTGCAAAAGAAAAAAAACAATGTCTGAGAAAAATGTTTATGAAATATTGAAGGAAAAACGTAAGAAAAAAATGTTAGGAAATGTCTGTTTTGAATGCCTTATTGAATGTGTTTCAAAGTGGACAGACGTACAAAAATATGTAGGCTAAATGATGTGACCATAAAGAAACAATTATGGAAACAAGAAATCAAGCATTACAGGGAACTATAATTCTATCATTTATTTTAAAAGGGCAATAAGTCAACAAGCCAACAAAACTGAGCTGAACAGCAAGAATGTACAGTAGTGGCAAAAAAACCGGACCGACCCTTGTAGCTGATTTCAAAGCGTTGTTCACCCCAGAGCACGATAGACTAGTAACTAAGACTTTCGCAGTTCGAATCCTGCCTGGGAAGGAACCTTCTTTTGTTCCTTATTCAAATTTATTCCCAATGAACGAAAGCCTGTTATAGACATACCTGTATGTACTGAAAATTCCGGGAATCCAACTCAATACAGTATTGGAAAAACCTGGCATTCTCAACATCTTACTCATCAGCAACCACTATATGAATTTTCTATAACGAAGCTACATTAATTCAATTTCATTTACTTATTTTAAGAAAAAGAATAGCATACAACTTTTGTATCACAGTTTTCATTCGTCCTGATTCCCCCTCCCCTCACTAAGGCATGTACAGTAATAATATTAAGTAATGTCGGCATTTACCCTTAATGCGTCATAAAAATAGTGGTTCTGCTTATTCTTTCACGCCAGTATAACCCGGTATTTACTCACTTAAAACACATTTGCTTATTGCTTTAACTGTTGGAAAATATTCACCGTTGTCGCTAGTAACCTAATGGATCTTTTTATCAACCTGATTCGATATTTTTACAAATTGTTTCGCTTTTATATATGTAACGACACCGGAGTCGAAAATGAAAAAGTATCGG
Source organism: Periplaneta americana (assembly GCF_040183065.1). Taxonomy (NCBI): domain Eukaryota; kingdom Metazoa; phylum Arthropoda; class Insecta; order Blattodea; family Blattidae; genus Periplaneta; species Periplaneta americana. The sequence continues at coordinate 121,101,070 of NC_091127.1, forward strand.
CGAAAGATAATAATAATGATAATAATGATAATAATAATAATAATAATAATAATAATAATAATGTATTTATTTATTTAATCTGGGAGAGCTAAGGCCAGTAGGCCTTCTCTTCCGCTCAGCCAGACTCTAATTCTAATTTAATAAAATTGGTTACATAGTTATTACTAAACCGCGGGAGTGCGGGCCCTTTACCGTCAAGTTAAGTATGACTGGAGCCTTCCGTGGCGAGTGTACTGAACTCTCAGGTAAGCAACTCACTATGCGTGCTTCAGACGTACAGTCTTGAGTATATGAATTGCATACATACATTTCGTACTTATCTAATCGATGCGATGTCGACGGAATTTTTTTTTACAATAAGGAATTACAATGTACAACTATGTACATACGTAGATTGTCAAAGGAGAAACTTCAGCGTTTGTCAGAATATGTTTGTACTGCGAAAAGCTTCTTTCGACATCGCGTGAGGTTAATGGAGCATACGTGAAAAGGTTTACATTGTCGATTAAGTTTTTTTCCTGATTTTTCACCAAACTGTTCAACTCTGTATAGCCATTATTTTTTATTATTACACTACGTAATTTGTCATTTACCTTATTAGGATAGTCCTTGGGGTATGTTGTTAATTGTTTCCGATACTTTCTCAATTAATTTAATACACCTGGACATTAGTAGACCAGACGTTTCCAGTTGAGTTACAACTTATGGCAAGTTTCCGTAATCGGTCTTTATGAATTGTAGATTTTGATGCATATTTTCTTAAGTCAGGGATTTTGCTGTTGTAATGGCAGCTGAATCTTCGCCATCTAAATCATGAATAACTAGTTTGACTTTAGTGTAATGTTCTGCGAAACATAAGGCAGCTTCAAGCCAGGTGTCCCATCTTGTAACTAAGGGTTGAGGTGAAAGGGGGAGATCTGGTGCAATTTCTCGAAATTTTAATATATTTGAAGGGCCTTTGAGAATTTTTTTTTTTCATATACGTTATAAAACAGTCCATATCGCTATATAAAGCACGAATAGCTTCAGCAAATCTGTGCAGTCCGTGCGCCAGCCAAGTTAAATGCACCATGTTGGAATACCGCCCTTTAAGTTGTTTTACTACCTTAACAATATATGGAGCTGCATCAGTGACGAAAAAAGTACATTATCATATTTAATCCTTTCCGGCCATAAACGACGCACAGCCTTATAAAAAACTTGGACAACAGTTGCATGGTTTACCATTTCCAATTTCTCTGAAGTTAGCACAATTTTTTCCCTACACAGTTCTCGGAAAGTATACCGACCACCACATTTGCCACATATCTACCACTGACGTCTGTAGACTCACCAACTGAAACCCATATATTTTCTGATCGTTCAATCTTTCTCGAATTTTGACAATCGTATACTGGTACGAAATTGGTAAATATTCTTTAGGCATTGTTCCTTTATGTATTTTTAAGAAATGATCTAAAGTGGGGGTTGTCCAAATTTCTGAATGGAATGTTTGTTTGTACCAACATGTCACATAAGTCTATATTGAGTTGTGACCAACTATTTCAACTCCATTGGTTTTTGTTTGAATTGCGTTCAACATTTTCATTGTGGCCTTTACTATTACAGTGTCTTTCAAAATAATACTTCTGAGTTCGTAATAATCTGGAATTTCACTTGACATATACAACGCTATAATAGCCTAAATATATCGCTTCCGAATTGTTCCACTAAATTATTTAGTATTGTACTTCGTGAACGAGTTCTTTTAGGCATTGCAATATGTCTCATTTCACACGCGCAACTCTTTAGTATGACAGCTAAACACACTCCGAATGTTTCGGGTTCGATGCACGGAACAGTACGGCGAAAGGCGAGAGAGACTTACGTCATACTCTATACCCGTCTGCATAGTCAACTGCAATCGCCGTATAGGGCCCGCACTCCCGCGGTCTAGATATTACATTAATATCAAGACCATAAAGCAACATGAAAGTGAATAATGAAAGATGGATAAGTAATGTTAGTGTGACAATAATAAACATTGGTAAGAAATAATGATAATGATAATAATAATAATAATAATAATAATAATGAGATAATTTAAATATTTATTCTGTGATGTATATATATACATATATATATATATATATATATATATATATATATATATATATATATATATATATAACCATTAAATATTGAGAAACCGGAACCAGCTATTATTGTTAACAGGAATTGTTACAAAAATATTTCGTTAGTCTATTCTCAAATTGGTTTGATGTCTGACAGTCCCTGACATTACTCGGTAGGGAATTCCAAAGTCGAGGAACAGCCACAGTGAAAGAAGATGAATATGAGGATGTTCGGTGGGAGGGAATGGATAATATTGAGGAGTGTTCTGATCGTGTGTCTAGGTTATGATGGGTGGATAAATTTTGAAAACGAGTCGCAAGATAGACAGGAGTGGAAAAATGCAATATGTGAAAGTGAAGGGATAGACAGTGGATTTTCCTATGATCTTCAAGACGAAGCCAGGACAACATTTCGAGGGATGGTGTTACGTGATCAGCCCGGCGAATATTGCAGACGAAACGGACGCACATATTATGAACACGTTGTAGTCTCTGCGCCGAAGTAACGCTTAGATCAGTAAATAGAATATCACAGTAATCGAAGTGGGGCATAACGAGTGTTTGCACTAACATTGTTTTTCATGGAAAAGGGTAGAAAATTCTTCAATCGCCTTAACGAGTGGATTAATGAGAATACTTTTTTGCAGGTTTCTGCAACTTGAAGGTTCCAATTTAAACTTTAGGTAGGTACCTAGAGAAGAATAAAGAAGTGTATGTAGTATCTGTGAACCTAGAAACGGCTTTTGAAGGAGTGGACTGGAATAAATTGATGGGGATCCTTAAGAAAATCGGTGTGAATGGAAAGAGAGAAGACTGTTCAGTAATCTTTATATGAAACAACGAGTTTCAAAGTGAGGATAGGAGAAGAAATGTCAGAAGGAAGTGAAATTTGGAGACGAGTACATCAAGGATGTCCTTTATCATCTACACTGTTCAACATCCACTTGGACGTTTTAGTAAAGAACTGTCCTCAGAATATAGAAGGCGTGATAGTAGGAGGAAGAAGAATAAAGTGCATAAGATTTGCTGATGATATGGCTTTGTTGGCAAAAGAGGAAAGATACTAAAGGATATGTTAGTGGAGCTAAAGGACAGCTGTGAGCAATATTAGATGAAGATAAATGCAAATAAGACCAAGATCATAGTCATAGGAAAAAATTACAGAAGATAAACTTGCGAATTCTAAATGAGGCAGAAGAGTAAGTGGACAGCTTGAAATGCTTGGGATGTATTACAAGCAGCAAAATGAGCTGCTGTCAGGAACTCAAAACGAGGATAACAATGGCAAAGGAAGCTTTTAATAGAAAAAGAGCATCTTCTGCGAAACTCTGGAAAAAGAACAAAGGAAAAGAATCGTTAAGTGCTTTGTATGGAGTGTGGCATTGTATGGGGGCAGAAACGTGGACATTACGACGACGTGAAGAGAAGCGAATAGAAGCATTTGGATATGGAGAAGAATGGAACGCGTGAAATGGACAGACAGAATAAGAAATGAAGCTGTGTTGGAAAGAGCGAGTGAAGAAAGAATGATGCTGAAACTGATCACGAAGAGGAAAAGGAATTTATTGCGTCACTGGCTGATAAGAAATTGCCTACTGAAGGATGCACTGCAAGGAATGGTGAACGGAAGAAGAGTTCGGGGCAGAAGAAGATACCAGATCATGCACGACATTAAGATATATGGATCATATGAGAAAACGAAGAGGAAGGCAGAAAATAGGAAATACTGGAGAAAGCTGGGTTTGCAGTGAAAGACCTGCCCTTGGGCAGAACACTAAATGAATGAATGAATAGTATATATATCAACTCAAGGCAGCCGATATCTGAATATACTACGTATGGGAACTAACTGGTTCACCCTCTGGGCGCATATCTTCAATTAATCCGCTCCCACATGCCATAAAATTGTGTAAAATATTTTTAAGGCAGATATACATGCTCTCTCATAAATTTTTGGTGATTTCGGTATTTTATGTTTCTTTTTGTTGTTTTTCAGTAAAGAATTTATGTCTATGTAAAAACTTATTACAATAGTGGTATTTTTCTTCCAATTTAAATATTCAATTTTAGTTATGACTAGCTAGCGATTTCCCACTGGAAGATATATTTTCTATTATGAATATGTATATTAACTGCAAGCATGTTATCTTTATTTTCACACTTAAATGCTCTTCAAGGTCGAGATAAAGTACTCTAATATTTCATATAGAGTATACACTGTGATATTAAATAATAAAACAAAATTTAACCAGTCTTCTTATAAGAACTTTTTGATTAAATATGTAGGCATAGACGTTATACTGAAAAACTTTTTAGGATTTAACAATATGTTGTTGTTGTTGTTATCTAATGCCGGGCTCTGGCAACGAAGCCATTAGCGTTCTTGCTCTCCAATATTTCTCTGTGGTGGATCCATCAGGTAGAACTTCACAGGTTTGTAGATGATCTTCAGTCATTTCTTCTTCTTTGTTGCATAGAGGACAAGTTACTTAGCATAAGTGTAACCGTTTTTTAAGTAGGCACCAATTTTTTGTTTGTAATGGTGGTTACATCACCCACTCACGTAAACCCCCAGTATGACTGGAGGGCCACACCTGTCGTTGGTTAATGGGTCCATCGGACCTGGCCGGGAGGAGGATTTAATGATTTAACAATATGTTGATTTGTTTTGTAATTTAAACATAAAAATCAAATAAATAACAAACAAATACACATTACTGTCATTAACATTACTACATTTTTCATGTTCTGCGTTTAAATGCCTACCATCAGAAGTGGTTTCAATTGTCTTGTTTCCATATTGTAGGTGATCATCGTCATATCTACCTGTGTGGGCGCCATGGCATTTGGAATGAGCATGTCTCATACCGTTATTTTAATACCTCATCTGCAGGAAGAGAACAGCACCCTCTTCGTAGACGAACAAACAGGCTCTTTTATAGGTATGTAATGGGAAACAAAAGTGCACTGAAGAGGTTGAAAACTGCATTTCTGCCTAAGTATTGCACTATAATTCAAACAACATACTGCTTCATAATTTAGACAAATAAGAAAGTTACACAGAGATAATGAAAAGTAAAGTTTTAAGTGGAAAGGAAGAAATATGTAAATAAAGATTTAATTGAGAGAAGAGGTTCCGGGGAACTCGCAACAAATGTATTCGCCACTTACAATTCGGCACAGAATTACAAGTCGTAACAATTAAGATTCGTCACACAGATTACAATTTCTAACAGTTATATCGGGTTCATAGGAATTCATCAAAATGTTGCCATATACCATGGAGTGTGTGCTTAGTTATCTTACAGAATGTATTTTTAACATTTTCTTTCCCACAATAATGTATTGTGTTGGTATAGAATTTTTAACTTTTTCCTTTCCACAATAATGTATCGTTTTCCTACGGTTTCTACAACTTTCAATTCGAAGTATTTTCACTACTTCTTACATTACTTATAAGTTCGCGACGATCTATTCGGCATCACGTAACCACATATCGCGCGACATTTTCTAGACACAGATGAAAATGAAAGGAAATTACAGAGAATAATGGTACAATGACGAGAAGATCTTATTACTCCAAACAAAACCTCACAACCTTGATTTTGTCCACCTCAATTACAACTCCTCTGTCACTTAGATACTTGGTTCCGCTGTATTTTAAAAAATTACCATGTTTGCCAAACATAAAACTGTCAAAAGTGGTGCAGTGTGGCGTTATGGTTTACGTGGTGAGTGTAACTCATTGCTAACAGTAACGCACGATCAGACCAGAATCATAAAGGAACTTCAGATCGTTCCAGAACTATTGCTAATTCGGAGAGAATCGAGGAGAAATTAGGGAATGTCCATATATGGTATATTTCTACATAATGTGTAACTCTCGTTTCCACAGCCAGTATGTACTCTATTGCATCCCCCATTGGGTATTTGGGTGGTGGTGTATTCATGGACATTTGGGGTCGCCGGAAGGGGAAAATATTGGGTCAAGTTGGCTATATCTTCGGATGGGCAACAATAGCGGGTGCTCAGAATGTCGGAATGCTGATAATTGGCCGAACTTTCGACGGACTCGCTAGGGGAATACTTTCAGCAACCGGCCCGGTGAGTACAGCTCAAACTAGATTTGTCAATTGCGGGCATTTTTGTCCTTCAAACGAGGTGAAACAGTGACGTAGGCCTATAATTTTTTAATCGTATGCTTAGATGCGAATCTGTAAGCGGAAGGTCCTAAGATTCCTTGTCAGAGTAAATACACTATCTACCAAAAAGTAACTGGGCACCCAGGATTTTACGTGTTAGATGCCATGTTTCGGTGGCTACTATGCAATAGTATGCAGACAATAATGTTCACCGGTTGGACTGGCCTGCACAGAGTCCTGATCTCAATCACATTCAGCACCTTTGAGACGAATTGGACCAGCGATTGAAGTTTCGGGAAATTCGACCAACTTCCATTGTCCAACTGAGTACCATATTGCAAGAGGAATGGCGACGCATTCTAGTGGATATCCGTGGATATCCTACAAAAACTAATGGAGAACATGCCTGACGGGGTGGCTGCTGTTATAGCAACAAGAGGTGGTACCACGAGGTTCTAAAGGGGTAAAAAACAGTGTCCAATTACTTTTTGGTAGATAGTGTAGTATGCCCGCGTCTGACGTCCCTGGCTTAAAAACCAATTGTCAAGAGTGATTTTGTTAATTGTAAAATTTCTGCTGTTACTGATTTAATTTAATCTGCTGATTCCAAAAATGAAGTCAGAATTTCTCTAGCAACCACCACTTTTTTCTAATATTTGAAAAATTGATTTATTTTATTGCTATTGTACAGTCCTTAACATACAAATGGAAATAAAACATTTCAAATATTTCATTACACTGCTTTAACAATTGACCTAAACTTTATATCGTTTTTGCCTGTGAAGTCAAAATTCATAAAAATGAATTTTATTCTTCATTAGACTGTGAGAGTTAATATTAATTCTCAGCTGAGTTGGAACTTACATTCATGAAACAAGTTTCATAACCCGTGTTTTCTTCGTCCTAATATTAAGTGTGGTAAATGTATCTTATAAAGTGAAACATACCTCGAAATACTGTATAAATAACATGAACAATTTTTGTTACCGTTGAGATTAGTTAACATTTTATTTTACTACACTAGTTAAAAGAGCTTACGAGTGTTCTTTACATTGCAAAATAAATGAAGACATGAACTGGGCCCCTTAAATCTGTTGTCCTCCATGTAATTCTATTAACTAGTTGTCTAAAAGCATCCCGCCATATGGCTTTTCCAATTCCAATGATATGCCAGGAACCTAAGTATCATTCAACAGACTGTTACTTTCTACGAACCACAGATCACAAGATTACAGAGAACTTTTCAATGATCTAATACAGAACTGTAACGTGATGAGGTGTCATGTATCTCTCAAAATAACTTCTTCGATTCTCATCTATTTTTTCTTTCCTCAAAACCTTCGGGTAATGAGCGACGAACATGTGGAGCGTTTTCATCAGGATTTTTCGAAAATGGAAAGACGATCCCAGAAAAAATGCAGCTCAAATATTCTATCAGACTACTGCTGGACCTTCAAAAGAGATATTTCTCAAGCCAAGTATAGCCTAAAATCTATATCACACAAATTTAGGTAAATAAATATGATTTTAGGTAAAATATTACAAGATATCCATATCTAGAAAATTAATGCAATTATTCCTTAAGTAAATAGTTATTGGTGGGAACGCATGGTATACTGTTAGCTTGTTACATTTTCAAAGAAGAAACGAAGTCTACAGAAGTAAATTCAGATATTCAGATTTAACTGTGGGCCAGGAGTTTTGGTATTATATTCTTGAACATTTTTTTTTTCAAACCATATAAGCAGGGATAAAAACTGTTTGAAATACTGATGAACCAAGAAAACAATCGACACGGAATGAAGACGGAAACACAGGAGACGACCTCGTCCTCCCCTTTCACGGAGTAAGAAATAATATTAATAATGACAGGGAAGAAGAACAGAGCCCCTGGACCAGACAATCTAAGAACGAACATCTAAAAAGTATGTCTTTACTGACGACAACATGAACAGCAGTTTTAAATAATTGCCTAGGAAAGGGATAAGTACAAGACGACTGGAGGAAGTCCACTTTAAAAACTTCTCTACAAAGGAGAAGACAATACTAGCAATCCGGACGCGTACAGAGGGATCGAGAACCTTCTCAAACAGATCCAAGACATAATCTTGGGAAAGCAAGTGTTCTTCGACTGCTACAAGACATTCGACTCGATCAACTGAAAACTGCTCAAATCGAATTTGGAAACGTTAATAGGGAGGTCGAGATTGACAAGACTGATAGCAAATATAATAGCTGAGAACCACATCCAGATAGATGACAACGTAGGAAAATCGAATGTTTGAGTCAATAAAACGACGTACAGCGTACTGCAGGAAGATCCAATACGCTCTGTACTCTTCAACGTCCTGACACATGACGTAGGAAAATATATCATAACACTTACGAAGATAAACTATAATTATGTATGTTATCGAAATATCCCAGGCATCAAGCATATAAGGCATTTACAAACAGCTACAGACATCCTAGTAATCATGGAATCAAACATTGAAATCGGGGTAAATGAAGACAGGAAAAGTTAATACAAAGAGAGAATGTAAAACGCAATAGTGAAATTCTGAAGATAAAATCAGTTATAATAGCTGGCCTCAAGATCCAAACCAGAGACTATTTTCTCGGTACAATTGAAAGAGACATATACAGCCGAAATAGGATGCATAAACAGCATCTGAAATCTCATGGACATGTCCTTAGGAACAGCGATGAAGTTCTTTGAGACAAAAAACTCTGGCTAATGTGTGTATATACGGGCTAGAATTCACCTGGGAACGTCTAATTACGAAGCAACTCAGCGACTTGGAAAGTCTGAAATCCAGATACATAAAGAGTGTGCTCGGGCGTCGAACTTCATACCGTCGCGTCTTGTGTATGTGCTAGCCCGGAAAACGTACCTTCTGGGCAACCTGGGCAGGAAGACGTTGCTACCACCTACAGAGATCTACTGTACAAAGAAGCAGTACAGGAGAGAGAATAGAAGCTGAAGGATATCTTGGAAGATTTCTTCACAACTAACACCATGATGTAAAGAGGGTGAACAAGGGCCAACTATGAAATGATGTACCTAACTAGGGACCTTGTGGTACATACATACTTCACAGTATGCTTGACAAAAAGATATCACAATTCTGTGTTAGCTGCGTGTGTGAACTTTGTGGCGAGTGCTGAGAGATACACATCCCATCCTGATGCGTGAGAAAAGGACAAAAGCAATCAACCAGATCATAAGGATCCACTAAATCCCAACAACACATGCACACTGTGTGCTATTCAAAGTTGTTAATATTATTATTCAAAATCATACACAATCACAATATTTCAGTTGCCTATTTAGGTAAGAATGTTTTCGCAAGTATTTGGTTAAATATTTTATGAGAATGTAATATTTTTAATTCTCACTGTATGAATAACTTTGTGCCAATTTACTGGGTAAAGGTTCTATACAAACTATCACACTGAACGAATATTCCGTGTGTGATATGGTCGTTTCCTAAAACTTATGCACAGTTTCCGATATATCAGTGGTATCGAAATCGACCTATATCATCTAATCTTTCTGGTGAACGGTTATTAGGGGAAACTATTAAGATGCCCGTAGCTAACAGTATATCGTCATCTTACTAGGTAATGCTCGACGAAATGACGGACCCTCGTCTCCGTGGATTTTTCTCCGGCACTGTCATGCCTTGTGTGCACATTGGCGCAGTGATCATGATGGTTCTGGGAACGTATCTGCCTTGGCGTCTGGCAGCTAGCCTCGCACCTTCTCTCAACTGCCTAGTGCTCCTTGTCTACGTTTTCTATATCCCAGAATCTCCTTCATGGCTTGTCAGAAGACGCCGCTTCGATGATGCTCGACGGTCATTGCGTATTCTCTGGGGACGAAGACGCGAAAGAGAGGTAGGTAACATTCACCTAAATTATTTATCTCCATGTAGCCACAAGATAATAATTCAAATTATTGTTAGTCCGAATGTGATAACGAAATTGGGTTCCATTTAGATGATTGTAGGTCTATTTATTTATTTTTTATTTACTCTTTTACTCACTTACTTTTTTACTCACTTACTCACTTATTTATTTATTTATTTATTTATTTATTTATTTATTTATTTATTTATTTATTTATTTATTTATTATTCATTCATTCATTCATTCACGTAAGATTCATGTTTGAAACTGACAATAACAAACAGTATTTCTGGGAGCTAAAAGCTGTTTCGAGACGAATAATACCGATACTTCCCATTTTCCTTGTTAAGATTCTAATTACGTATCCTATTCTGATCATCATTACCTACCACGAACAGTAGACATATTATCATCGTTGTTTTTATAAGAATTCTTCTGCAATATAGTAGTTATCATTCATCCAAAGAAGTTTTGTTCCTCCACAAATCTGTTCTCAGTATCTTCTTCAGTAAGATCTCTTTAATCATATTCTTTTTGACGCCATCCATTGATAGTTCTCTTCGTTTTCCTTTTTTCTCCTTTCCTCCGCAGTTCACTCCAGCATCATCTTCGGTATTCTTCCATTTTGCATCCTCTTCACTTTGCAAACCATTTTAATCTGCTTTCCTAAATTACTTCCGTAATGTTCTTTTCTACCTCCATAATTTCTCTAATCCTTTGATTTCTAACTTTTCCCCTTCTTGATTTTGTCAATGCTCTCCGCCGGAAGTCCACGTCAGTAGCCAATAATTTGTTTTCATATATTCCGTATAATGTCAAAGGCGCTACCTCGTATAACATAACACTATGTGCCAATGACTTATAAATGAGGATCTTTGCTGTATTTTAAATGTTCTTATTCCAAAGAATTAAGTTCAACATCCCAATCATGCTTCTTTCTTCACCTATTCCTTTTTTTTTCGGCTACTCTCTTTCCATCAGCTTCTAAAATTGGCCCCAAATATTTAATTTACTGACCATTTCACTTTCATCTTTTTCAATCAGTAACTTTTCTTCATCTTCCACTATTAAGATTAGATAGCCTATTCGGTTTTCTTGTAATTTATATTCAGCCCTCATTTTTATATTCTTCTTCTAGTTTCCATTATTATCATCATAGTCTTCTTCTTCTTCTTCTTCTTCTTCTTCTTCTTCTTCTGACTGACAAGGTTTAGGTCTTTACACCTTCCGAAGTTAATAATAATTAATCTGTCCAGCTTCTGCGTGGTCGTCCCATATCTCTTCGTACCTTTGCTTGATATTTTAGTGCTTCTCTACAATATCTTGAAGGTAACATCCTCCGAACATGTTACTTCCACTTCTTCTGATATTGTTCTATCTCTTCAAAAATATTAATTTCCTCTAACTGTGTTCTGATATCTTCGTTTCTTAGTCTCTCTCTCTCTATCTCTCTCTCTCTCTCTCTCTCTCTCTCTCTCTCTCTCTTAGCCACACCACATAGGGATCTCATTAACATCATTTGGGAGCATCAAGTCGCTGTTTATCCCGTGTTCTCATTGTCCACGTTTCATTGACATATTTAATATCTTATTTTCACACTATATTATATAATCTCTGTCTTAAGTCTCTCCTTATGCTTGCCCCGAAATTTCTTTTAATACAACCGATTAAATTATTGTAATAACTTATAATAATATTTTCCATTGCTACGGTAGATCCATATTAATTTCTGTTGCGGAAATCATTTTAGAGTTCAAATACTTAAAATGTGAAACCTCTTCAGTTATCTCGTTGTCAATGATTACTTTAACTATACTTTTTTCTCTTCCTAATATTGACATACTCTTTGTTTACTTGCAGAAGATTTTCATTTTATAATTTTTCATTATTTCATTTAACTTTTTGTTGCTAGTTGTAGATCATCATATGTATCCATAGGACTTTTCAAAAGTACCAATGTTTTGTTTATATACACATGTGTCAAACAACACGGATGACAGTCCATATCCATTTCATAAGCATTTATTTATATTCAAAACTTCAAATTGTTCCATTCTTCTTCCAATAGATATGCACAGTTTCGTAGCGATATATAACGATTTGATGGCATTAATTAAATTTTTGGGCATGATATGGAGTTTCCACTTTTCACAGATCACAGAAATATGACTTTTTTTTTCTTTAGCAAACTAAACACACAAGCTTCATCTACAAACTCAGTAAAGAAACTGCAACAGTGCAACGGTCAAAACAGCAGACTGGTTCCTATTGTAATCGAGTTACAAAAATTTAGAAAGAGAGGATGATATGTAGTTACACTTTCACTTCACACAATGTAGCCATGGCTAAAGGATGAGGGGGGCCAAATCCCAGAAAAGTATGTATCTCCTATGCTAGGAAGACGAGCTGACAACAAGGTAGACGTTTTCTTGGAAAACCATACTAGCCTACTTAATAAGAGTTTCGCATTGAGTTTCAACTTGTTTGTCTTATTACTTTTCTAGCTTTTATCCTTCTCAGTGTAGCCACTATCTTGTTTGGTGCTTTACAGTTTCTTATAACTGCCTCTTTTTTTTCTTTTCGATTGCTTTTGCTAGTTTCTCACTGTATAGTTTCCTTTCCGTTTCCTCTGTGTACTCAGAAAAAAAAAATTGCAGAATTTTTAGCTGCTTAATTTACATCATCATCATCATCATCATCATCATCATCATCATCACTATTACTACTGGTAGGTTTCTAATATGTATAAATAATGTATTATGTCTTCTTAAATTATATTGCGGTTCCGTTGATATTTTTTTATTAGTACCGGTACCCCTCCTTCTAGTAGTATGTAGGCGAGTGGGTGCTCTACACGAGCGAGATTTAGAATAGACAATATCACATTATTTTCTATCTCAGATTGCCTCAATAGTTATTTTGATGATCATCTACTATTTACATTGCTCCGTCGATACAGGAAAAGCCAATGTTCACCTACTTAGATATAACACGCGGAGCAAGTCCCCTGCAATCGACAAGCCTCATACTTAGGTAGGGCACGAAAGTCGAGGAATATGGGCAGTAACAAATCGATCATAAGGAAATGGGTATTTAAGATTTGTTAATAAATTATAAAAAGTGAATCCGATAGAACTTTAATACAAATTAAGTTTATTTTCTTGAATATATTATCAATCTCTCCTTTCTATTCCTCGTCACAGAACTTCCCTATACTCACCCTCCTATACTGCCTCGCCTCTGGAATATGTTACCTAGTGACGTCAGGGATTGCCGGACACTGTCACAGTTTAAAAGTTAATTTGGAAAAGTATGTTTTATCTCACGAAATCCGTTTCTGAGAAGTTGTCAGATTTATGCCGAAGTTTTTTATCTTTAGTATTTTGGCAATCATTTTCTTTTGTTAGATTAACCCAGGCGTCTCAAGGGCAACGCATAAGAGTTGTTACAGAGAGCAAGTGTAGATAGCGTAGTCAGCTGACAACATAAGCGCAGTACCAGAAGATAGCCGATCGTTGATTCATGTTACAAGCGAGCTAAGTGTAACTGTCGCGGGAGAAATGCCACAAGCTGCACTTTTGAGTGGTACTATCACAATAGACGGTTGATTTCGGAAGGAATTTTTTAAGCAATTAACAACAACAACAACAATAATAATAATAATAATAACAACAATAATAATAATAATAATAATAATATTAATAAATTTATTTTCTAAATATATATGAATAAGTAAAAAGAAGACATCTGAAGCATGAAGAACTATACATGTTACGTAATTATTTAAGCACAAGGAACTGGTCACCCTACACCATTATTTCCTGGCCGAGTTACCTCATAAGTGGTGTCTTGTTGGTATCTCTTGTGAGGTTCAGACGTGTCTTCGGACAGCTGACAACAACAATACTTCATTTCTAGTAAATAGTTTTTCGCATCTTTCTTTTCTTTTAAATTTAGACTATATTTAATAAAATAAAATTCAATTAAACGATAATAATTAATGAACAATTGTTAAACTTGTTGGTTGTTAAAGTACGTATTCTTATGATATGCCAATATTAATATATTCATTATAATAATAGTTAAATAATATGTTTCTTATTGTTTTCAATAATTAAAAATAACCAAAACATCTTAGAAATTCACAAACATTTATTTTAAATTAGAACTATTCAAATCTTATATCGGTTTCAGATTCTTTTCTCAAGTCCTTCAGTACTTCATTATATTTATTATACTGGTCTTGATTCAAATCAGGTAACAATAAATTTTAGATTAATAAAGTGGTAAGAGTTACCCACTGAAACTTGCGTCTCCCACAATTTCGCTTTCCCTACTAAAGCTTTTATTTCTTCATACATTTACGGTAATAAGGAGATGGGAACACCGAAGCGGTTGCAGATGTTTATTCAAATGTCGCGGTCAATGACGTCATCCGGAGATACACGAACTAGTCCCGCATCTTGTTCCACTCTTACATTAAACAAGAGAAAGAGGAGGAAGTGCTCCGAGAAAGCCCTATTGAGACGTCTGGATTTACCATTTCTCTTGTCTTTGTGACAGGATATTAGAACAGCTTATTGTCCCTTAGTTAATAACGCTGCTGAGTGACAATGTTATTTTGTGTCTGTATTTGTTGCATTTATTTCCACTTTTCATGTGTTTTTTTGATCATTCAATATGTTAGACTAATTTTTATAATTTTGAATTTGTATTTGTATGTTCTGTTGTTTTTTTGTCATATTCATTCTGTCACTCGTTATTAATGTAGATTTTATTGCATTGATGTATAATTTTTCTTATAGTTGTATTGTATTCCTGGTGGTGTGGAAGAGACGGCCTGAGTAAATAAATAAATAATAATAAATAAATATTTATAAAATACAACAATAAATAAATAAATCAGTGAATGATTTATTAAATAAATGAATAACTAAAATAAACACATAATTTAATAGGTAAATATGGAAGTAAGTAAGTAAGCAACAATAAGCATGTTAGTAGAAATGTAAGTAAATAAATAAATATCACGGAATTGTCAAGATGTTCAATAATATTTACTTTGTCAGAAATACTCAGACGTGAACGTATTTGTGACATGATGCCTTGCCAGTATGCGGGGGCTTGGATTCTCGTCACAACAACAGAACACGTTGCACTGTTTTGCTGCTTCCTTTAGTCTCAAACGCATTCTACTAAGTCGGCGGAGAACTGTATTAGTAATTACGTCTACAGAAAAAAATAGTAGACTTAGGGCACCGATTTCTTTAGAACACAGGTTGCAAGATCCACGCCAACTAACAAGTCAGGACATTAACATTTACGTACATGGATTTAGTAAGAATATGTATATATGTTTTACAGGTTTCACTGGAACTGAGGACGCTCACAACTAGGCTAAATGATGAATTTCATCATCCAGAGCCCGGTAATGGAAGAATGAATCTCTGTAAATGTGGTTATATATCCAGCACTTTCCGCAGTATTTTAAAGCCACATATACTCAAGCCTTTCCTGCTGAGCCAGATATTCCTCTTCTTTCAGATAACATGTGGTCAACCTTTCTTCGTATTTTTTGGCATCGACATTTTAATGAGAGTAAAAGGCGAGGCAGACTGGATGGATAGTTATAAAGTCTCAATTTATGGAAACGCGTCTGGTCTGATATCTTGCATCCTATGCTCTTTCCTGTTACTCAAGTTAGGAAGACGATTCATAGCCGTTTTGTCTGGACTTGTAACAGCGATCCACGACATTGTTCTCGCTGGAATACTTTACAAGGAATCTTCACTGCCTTACTCAGGTCATTCAATTGTTTGGGTTAAAATTATACTGATGCAGTCAAGAATGTTTTTCTATCTTCTCGGGATGTCAACATTGCCATTTATTATGTTGGGAGAATTACTTCCATCTAGGATACGAGGTATTTCTTCTGGGTATATATTGGCAATCAATGATTTAGCTATGGGAGGCGCCACAATGTTGTATCCCACATTAATGCGCAGCCTTGGGATACAGGGACTTTATCTTACTTTTGGAATATCTTGCTTACTTTGTAGTTTTTTCGTGTACCTTTTCATACCAGAAACGCAGGGGAAAACACTAGAAAATATCGAAGATTATTTTAAGAAGACAAATGTAATGTGGATTACAAGAGACGAACACAGAATTGATAGAGTAAATCATTTACATAAGTGGTGCTGCTTAAAGAGAGAGAATAAATTTACAGCAGTTTTATAGTTTATTAGTTTCAATGTTTAAGCTCAGCTAAGTTACCCAAATTATATCGGAAGTACTGTCAAAAATAAATTTGATTCAGGTATGCGGAAGACAGTTCTGTGTTGTGTAACTTTGCACGCATTGTATTCTTCACGTGACATAGTTAGGAACATTAAATCCAGACGTTTGAGATGGGCAGGGCATGTAGCACGTATGGGCGAATCCAGAAATGCATATAGAGTGTTAGTTGGGAGACCGGAGGGAAAAACACCTTTAGGGAGGCCGAGATGTAGATGGGAGGATAATATTAAAATGGATTTGAGGGAGGTGGGGTATGATGATAGAGACTGGATTAATCTTGCACAGGATAGGGACCGCTGGCGGGCTTATGTGAGGGCGGCAATGAACCTTCGGGTTCCTTAAAAGCCATTTGTAAGTAAGTAAGTATGCGGAAGACAACCCACGAAGTCCACAAGCACTACTGATGTAATTGGCCATATGGGCTATTCCATATGAAATCGATCAGTAAAAAACCTCGCATTTTTTATACTCTAATTTTTTCCCTACTTATACAAGGTGCTGAGGGGAGTGCATTTTCAAAAATATACTATCGAAAGTCAAACGGTTTTCGTATTATTGAGCGACAAATTTAGCGTATTTTATAAAAACAAGCCTCTTCCAGCGCTCAGAACTCTGGAACCATTTACTGCAGAACATTGAACGAGAGCTTATTTTGAAGCTGGCATTTGGTAGGTTATGTTACGAAGTAATCCTTGTTTTTATTTTACACAGAGAGACAGATAATCTGATTTTACTTGCTTTTAGGCTTTTTGGCCATTTGTAAAAATGTAAAAAAATATTGAGAAAAAACTTTGCATTATTAAGAGGGATTCGGCATTGTTTGCTTATTGGTATGGCAATAAGTTTCGAAGGTATTAAATAGATTATTTTCACACGCCTAGACTTGAACGGCGCAGTACCGCACGCACCGGCCGAGAGCTGAAGATAAGCGAGCGTTGAGAGTCATTTTACTCCTGTGTTTATGAAAACTTGTGATAAAGCTAGCACAGCCATTACTGCTAGACGACACATCACGTGTTTGTTTCCTGGCCTTACTTGTCTCGGCTAGCTCCCGTCTCACAGTCAGCTGGTTAGTTCAAGCGCGTACTATTTATTTTCTTTACTTGATATTTTCGCTACTTTCTTATCAGCATACCATCAGTAAAAAATATGTGTTTATTTGTACTTTCGAAGCGGAATCTAACTATATATTTTTTAAATGATTTTTCCTAGCCAAAGGTGTCTTATTGAGGAAAAATCTAAATTTCTCCATTTCCATAAAAAGTAAGAAAATCTGTTTATATGTCAATATAAACTTTAATTTCTCAGCATCAAAATAAACCATGATTTTGATCATTGGATGAAAGGGTTTCGGAGCTACAACAGTTTAAAGTTGCTAATTTTATGAAAATACGGTAAATTTAAATATTTTTAATTTAAACGCTATGAAGTTCTGATGCCTCAAACTTTGCACAAAGCATTGTATCATAATTCTCTACGTATAAAAAAAAGCTTAATTTTATTTAGAAATTGTAAGGTCAATTTTCTCTATATTTCGGTCGATTTGAGATGGAATAGCTCGTATGTACATATGTATGTATGTATGTATGTATGTATGTATGTATGTATGTATGTATGTATGTGTATATTTTTTATGATCAAAATTATGTACAGTACTTTCCAAACGTTAACTCCCTATCGCTTGAGCGCTACTGTTGCTCAGTTGCTAAACGTTGGCATATTTTACACGTATGGAGTTGCGCGACTGTATTTGGACTGTGGTTTACCATTTTTACTGCATCTGCGTACAGTTTTATTCTCCTCCACCAGGTGGTATCTCATGTTGGCCTTCGTTCGTCAATCTGCAACTTCTCTTAACAGATGGCGCTACTTGTCCCATGCGGCTAGAGTCGAAGCTGGAGCTTTTCAACCGCCGTTTTCCCATCTTTACGTTCTTTAACCTCCTTTTCCAGTCGCTTATGTCAATCATTCCTAGCTTCTAGGGTAGTTTCTACTTTGGAAAAATTGTTTCTAACAAGTGAACGTTCCAAACATGTGGAGTAACGGCTAGCGCGTCTAACCTCAGATAAAGCGTCGTAAAATAACCCACTAAAAAAAAAAAAAAAAGGAAGGAAATTGGACTGGGAGCGTGAGGCATACGTATGTTGCCGCTTTACTGTATCCAGGCGTTATGCTCACTAGCGGCCCCAATCAATAAAAAATGATATTATTTCGTAAACGGTTAATTTGTGGACCTTTGTTTACCGCAACTTTTTGCTTCTCTTCGTTTGTACTTTCCAACCCAAATTTTTTACTAAAACTTTAGAAACTCTCTGTATAAGAATATGAGCTTCTTATTATTCCTGTTAGCGGCGACAGTAACAAAAAATCAAGCACCTCAAGTTCACACACAGATTCGGCAGACAACTGTGAGGGAATAAGTTCAACGTGCAACAGCTGGTGAAATAGCTATAGATAAACAAATATACACAGACAATGAATGAGCAGCCGCCTTTTTGAAGGAATCGATCAATATTTTTTTTAGTTGGTTATTTAACGACGCTGTATCAACTACGAGGTTATTTAGCATCGAAGAAATTAGTGATAGCGAGATGGTATTTGGCGAGATGAGGCTGAGGATTCGCCATAGATTACCTGGCATTCACCTTACGATTGGGAAAAATCTCGGAAAAATTCCAATCAGGTAATCAGCCCAAGCGGGGAACGAACCCGCGCCCGAGGGCAACTTCAGACCAGCAGGCAAGTGCCTTAACCGACTGAGCCACGCCGGTGGATCCGATCGATATTAAAATAATACCTCCAGAAAGAGTAAAACAAGTAAATTTACATTTATATAAAAGGGTATCGTGTCTGTTTGTGAATACAATTACAGTAGGTTGCAGTATATTGCTCGATATCGTGACATGCAAAAGGTTATTGATTCAGACTGTACTGCTATTCCGCGGCCTTTCTAGAAATAGAGCGATGTCAGAGGTATTTATGATAAGTACCATTGCCGAACGACAGTTTTCATTGTAATACCATATTCAAATTTTTTGCACAGCGTCCTTGTCAATAAAATATTTGTATCACTGTGTGATAAAAACAAGTTCTGATACTGAAATGTAAAATCTTTTTTATTTTTGCGACCGAAATGATTCTTGAAGTAGAAAAGGCACTCAAACAACAGGAAGGTGATTCTAATGGTCTCTGTATTTAGATGATTCTAAAGGTCTCTGTATTTGTGTGAAACGTTTATACTATAGGTTGGATATTATTGTGATGTTTATATTTTTGTGGAATCAGTTGTTGTGTATGAGGATTTTGAAAATGATTGAGAATAAAAAAGTACATATTACAATTTATGCCTTATATTAATAACTAGCCGTACCCGTGCGCTCCGCTGCACCTGTTACAAATAAATATAAAGTAATTACATGATTAAAATAGGACATTTGTTCCAGGGAACATTCGTGTTTCATAGAAGAATAAATCGTTTAATATGTTACTTAATTTAACTTGTATTTAAAAAATTAAAATGCGATCATTTTGATCCATAGATCACTCATTTGGTGCAATGACAATTCTTTTAACATGTTTCTCTTATTGTTATTACATACAACAATAGTTTAATGAAGATTGACATATCTTTTAGTTTTAATGTTTATACTTTATATTACTTGCTATATGTTTCCATTGAATAATGGACTAATAACTTAATTGTAACCCTTGTTTTCTACGTCTTCAATAAATGGCGCTTTGCCCACTATGGTTCTGAACCCTTCAAATTACTTAAATAGTGATACGTGATATGTAATTATATTTCTTTCTTTCGAAAATGTAAGAATTCACGATTTCCTATGTACCATTGCCATGGAATGAATAAATGTGTTTTTTCTTTCTACTCAAAAATTTTATATTTTGCACATAGGAGTTACTGCAGGAATAACAACACTATAATCTGAGGCAGCGGTGAAAATGTACTGTATTGTTATTTTAAGTCTTTTATATCATTAAATATCAGTCCTATCAAAACTTTGCATAGAATAAAAATGTACAGAATAGCCTATCAAGTTTTCTGAGCATAAGAAGCTATTTTAATCTTACCAGTCCTCGATTCACTCAGAAGTTACTGTAATAACATTTAATTATACAAATCGGTTAATTTAGCTTCCGGTATTACTTCATACAAACACAGAAACATTCTCTGTACGCTATGCTTCATAGCTTTCCATTGTTGTTGTCCAAGGCCCCTTATAGACTGTCATTTGTTTTTTATTTCATTACATCGCCTTAGATGGCAGTTATTTTAATTTTAAAACTCATTTATCTCATTAACTATCAGTCCTATCAACATTTTTTAAAGAATAAAATTAATCGGAAATCATGTTTAAAGAATCTTTTGTTATGTAACATTTTTCATAAAAATTAGTAATAAGTGACATATTTCGATTTAATTCAGGCCCCCTTATAACCCTCCTTTTAAATAATGTATTTTGAATGCTATACAGCCTAAATTCTAAGTTACAACGAACTTAATTTGTATTCCAATTTTCATATAAATCGGTTCAGCCATTATCGCGTGAAAAGGTAACAAACATACAGACAGACAGGCAGACATATTAACATTGTTACCAAAATAGAAATTCCAGATACTGTCTTTGTCTTAGAACCATTCAGTTCTTTTACATATGCCGAAATAGAATGGAGCTTATCATATGGCATATGCTACTGGGGGTCAAGTCCGAAGATGAGTGATGTTTTTATTGCTCAGAAGCATGTTGTGAGATGCATGGCAGGTGTTGATAATCGTACATCACGTAGGGAATATTTTAAGAGTTTATGCTGTACATATTTTTGAGCTTATGGAATTAATGCTTTCTAATAAGAACCATTTTTTATCTTAATAGTGATTTTCATTATAAAAACAATCGTTTTAAGGATAATTGTATTATTCCAGCATATCGTTTGATAAGTTCAACAAAACGTATATGGTTTGTGGCTTAAAAATATTATAACGGTTTGTCTGATGAAATAAAAAATATGAATGATTTAAAAATTTTAAAAGATATATCAAAAGAATTTTAACAAAACTTTCCCCCTACAGTTTAGATGAAATACGTGTGGGTTATATTGGTGCTAATTTATTGTAATTTTATCTACCCTATTTTAATTATAGGTACTCTATTCTATACCGAGTGAAAGCACTATTTGCGTTTTATATTTACTAATCTTTCTAGGTTGTAGCAATAAAACAATAGCATGGAATCTAAAGTTAGATATATGGAAGATATGTTTTAATGAATCGAGAAACACTTAAAACATGTAATTACTAATCTTTATTGCAGATAGGCCTATTAATGTATAATCTATGGTATAATTTTAATTGCGTCACATGATATACACAGTCTTATTACCTGGAGTATATTCGTACTAAATAATTTTTCATTGAATGTTAAAAATGCTGTTTCATAAATTTTCATAGAGTTTCCCTACAACCAAATGTTCAGTACAGTATGAATTCTGGAAATTTCGCCTGTGCTTTTTCTATTAAAGATCTAGATTTAATCTTTACACACAATTTAAATTCTGAAAACCAAATTATGAAATCATAGGTGAAGTATATGGACAACCAGGATTTATTTTTCGTAATTTAAGAAATATTTTAAGGATGGACATGTTTTAAAAATACTTTATAGCTGTACAATATACAGAAAATTTGAATATGCTTCAATTATGTTGTCACTTTATATAAAAATAATTAAGGATTACCGTATATAGAACCAATTTCAGAAGCTCTTTCTTCGATACGTGAATTTTATGGAAATAAATATGGTAGTAACTAATAACCAGGGAAAGGATTTATATGTAAATACATATTTACTTATAAAGCTAATATAATTTATATTTTGCATTATCTTTATGTTTCACAATGTGTAGGGTTGAAAAATCCTACTTTTATTTTCCATATTTTTCCATATTTTAGAGTTTAGTACATATTTTCGTTAATTTCCATATATTTTCCATATTTCATATAAAACAGTCCATATTATATTAGGTTTAACAATAAAACAAAACAAAATTCCATTAACTTTTAAAAATACATTTCAACAATAGAGATTTAAACACATGTTCAGTAATCCCTTTAACATCAGAGTTATTTGAAAATTAGCAGTCCTATCAACAATGGGAAAGTAAGTTACAAAACTGTATTAATTTAATTTAAAATTTTTAACAGACTTCAGTTGTGCAGCTCAACAGTTAAATGCCAGTCAGAGTACACATAGGTTCAGTTTTGTAAATCATACTATAAAGACGGTAAATATGCCAAAAGTACGTCATTCAGTCAATTTAAAATCAAAACTAACAAGTTACATTTCAGAATTTAAAGAAGATGGTTTATCAACTGACAATAAAATATTATTTTGTAATTTGTGTCAGTGTGCAGTATCATCTACACAAAAGTTCCTGGTGCAACAACACATTACAACTAGTAAACATCAGGCCAACAAACAACTAAATTCCAAGCAGAGACAATTGTTTTTAACACAACCAACAACATCGAATGTAAGATCTGAGTTTAACATCGACCTGTGCCGTTCTCTCATCTCTGCTGATATTCCTCTCTACAAACTAAAGAATAAGGTCTTCAGGGAATTCCTTGAAAAATATACTCAACATACAATCCCGGATGAGTCAACACTTAGGAAGACGTATGCTCCATCCATCTACGATGAGACAATACAGAAGATAAGAGATGAAATTAAAGATAGTTCAATTTGGGTTTCCATTGATGAGACTCCCGACAAAGAAGGTAGACTTGTTGGTAATGTAGTTATCGGTTTGTTAAGTGAACAATATTCTGAACGAATTCTTTTACATTGTGATGTTCTAGAAAAGTGCAATAACAAAACTATAGTTAAACTGTTCAACGAAGCTATGGGTATCCTGTGGCCAAAGGGTATTATGTACGATAATGTGTTATTCTTTATTAGCGATGCTGCCCCTTATATGGTCAAAGCTGGACAAGCATTATCTGTTGTATATCCTAAATTGACTCATTTTACTTGTGTGGCGCATGCATTTCATCGTGTGGCAGAAGTGGTCAGAGACAATTTCCCTAAAGTAGATTTGTTGATTTCATCAGTGAAAAAAGTATTTCTCAAAGCTCCCAGTAGAGTTAACGTGTTGAAAGAAATGTACCCTGAAATTCCATTGCCACCAAAGCCAATTTTAACTAGATGGGGTACATGGCTAGAAGCAGTTGAATATTATGCCGAACATATAGACTCTATTAACAATGTTCTCCTTGCATTGGACTCTGAAGATGCAGTCTCAATTGATACTGCGAAAACAGTTACCTGTGACATAAGTGTGAAGAATGACTTAGCTCACATTCAGCATACATTTTCATGCATCATAAAAACGCTCAAAAGTCTCCAAAATAGGCACCTTTCACTATCTGAAAGTTTTGAAATTATAAATAGTACTGTGGAACAACTGAATCGTGGTAGAGGTAAAGTTGCAGATGCAGTAAGAGCTAAGGTGGACACTGTACTTTCAAAAAACCCTGGATATGAAGAACTACAAAAGGTTGTTGCTGTGATGAGTGGTGAATCAACAGTGAAGATTAACTTGGACTTATCCCCAGCAGACATTGTGAAATTGAATTATGTACCAGTTACTTCTTGTGACGTCGAACGCTCTTTTAGTCAGTATAAATCTATCCTCAGAGACAATAGAAGAAGATTCACTTTTCAGCACTTGAAAGAAATGTTTGTAACCTATTGTTATGGTAACAGACAATAAAAATTGTGTTTTGTTGAAACTACATTGGAAGATAAGGTACGTCCATTATATTTTTTGTTTAGTTTGATTAAAATGTACCAATATTTAACGTACATAGTCATTTTTTTATAATTTTAAGTCCATATTTAATTCCATATTTTGGTAAAAATCCATATTTAATTCCATATTTTGGTAAAAATAACTACATATATATTTACATATTTCATATATTTTTAGTCCATATAAATCCGTTCCCTGATAATAATAAACGCTTTCATAGTTCTTACCAACAACTTCTGGTGTGCGCCTACATCATTTCAACCTACGAGCACGTCTCCCAAACCCCATGTCCCGACCGTTTTGCAGCTGACCTGGGAATCTCATACCTCTACCGGAGTAATCTCGAGGAGGCTGGCGCCCAAATTAATCAGTGTATATAATTAATTATTGACATCGACGTGCCATCCTCGAGATACTTTCCATATACGACTGAGCTGGCAGCCGAGGGCAAGGAAAGGCGTCGTGGGCGACGACGACGACGACAGACGACCGTCGCAGACATGGCGACCACAACGACCGACGACCGCTTCATCTTTTGCCCTGAACTCTTCTCCTTTTCACCATTCCTTAAAATGGTACATAGAAAGTACTAAAGCAAATACTTATTAGTCAACAAAGTGTAGATTATCTTGCTTCGGGTCGGCGCTAGAGTTGTTTTAGTGTTGAGTAGGCAATCAATAATGCAAGGGACAGTGACAACGTATAGTACTGTGCATTACCGAAACGATTCACAATGACTCCCCGCTTGTTCAACAAAATACTGGCATCGTCTGGTCTCTTTCAAGGATGGGACGTGCAGTACGAATGGTGTTACAGGCAACGATAACCCGTGGAAGAAAATCATCGATATGGTTTACTGATGAAGCGTAAATAAGGATATTACAAGTCCCCAATAAAAGAATTCAAGCGAATTAAGGTCCGGCGATCGTGGAGGCCATGGAACCCATCCGTTACCAAATATGGCACTGCTTCAAATTATTATACACATTTTTTCATACGTGATAGACAAAATCTGACTTCAAATCATTCAACAGAAGCCAACAATTCATCAAAATCAACCTTTTATATTAAAAGATCTACAAAAGGGAATAAAATTGATCAAAAGAGAATTACATAAAAATAATATTACTAGTAATATCACAAAACCTGAAATATTTCATCAAAATTTTACTTCCAAAGAATTAACTATAGCTATACAAAATTTAAAAACCAAGAAATCTCCTGGGCTCGACGACATTCATTCCTAATTTTTTTAACATCTGGTGGAAAAGCCAAGTCTGTACTTTTATCCATTTTCAATTTATCATGGAACACCTTAATTCCTGCAGCTTGGAAGAAAGCTATCATTGTAACAATTCAAAAAAAAGGGAAACCTGCTCACAATGTTAATAGTTATCGACCAACAGCACTATTAAGCATGATAGCAAAAACCATGGAGTCCATGATCTCCAACAGATTAACTTTGTATTTAGAATCCAAAAATCTTTTATCTCCAAGACAAGCCGGCTTTCGACAACTACACTCTACCAATGAACAAGTCATACGCCTCGGACAAAAAGTAAAAGACAGTTTTAACAATAAAGAACATACCTTGGCAATATTTATTGACTTTTAGTTAGCATATGACTCTGCTTGGAGAAATAAATTATTACTAAAACTTCAGAAATTATCTCCAGCAATATGTTCAGATGGATATTAGAATTCCTTAGTCAAAGATTCATTGCCACTAAATTAAATAACTCACATTCTAGTTACAGACAAACATCGAGGTCTACCTCAAGGCGCTGTCCTCAGCACAACTTTATTCAATATTTATATCAATGACTTATCCTCCCTATTAAAGGAATCAAACATGAGAACAGCACTATTTGCAGATGATATAGTTTTGTGGACTTCCGGATCTTACAGACATAGAGACAAAAAAATTCTGCTCTTAAAGCTCTAAATCAACTCATACTCAATGATGTTACTCAATTTAAACAAATGTATCTACCAAATATTTTCACTTGGTAAAAAAGAAATAGAATTCAATATCCAATACAATGGCCAACACTTTCCTAGGACTTATGAACCATTTGAAATAATTTTCTGAAAAAGCTCGTAAAAGATTCTCCCTTCTAAAAAGACTAGCAGGAAAGAAATGGGGATACTTTAGGAATACTCTGAACATTACATACAAAATGTTTATACAGCCAGTGCTGACATACTGCGGAGAAATTTTAATGACTTCACCTTTCATAAACGAAATAGAGTATGTTCAAAACCAAGCTCTCAGGCTCATTACTCGTGGAATCAAAACAACTCCAATAAATTCTATGAGATTCCTCACTAATATTAACAGCATCAAAATAACAATAGGAGAAAAAGCACTGATTCAATATGAAAAACTTATCAGATTACCAGAAAGCAATTGGCATTCATACAGTCTTCTCTGTAGATTGAAAACTCAAAAAAATTTCATATCCATGGTTCAAGAATTAAAACAGAAAATCAATATGCCGAATTTAAAGAAAACTTACAAATTAAACCAAACGCTTTAACTCTATTAAATATAGAATATAATCTAAATTTAACAGAAGAAATACTGAAATCAGAAGTAAACACTGAAATAATGAAACAATTGTCTTTAGAGACAATTAATATTAGGTACCGTCCACAAAACTGGCTTCATTTATACACTGACGGATCCTTGATCTCCAGAGAACAAGGTGCCGGTGCAGGTGTTACGTGCTTCTCTTCTCACTTTATAGATCTCTTGGATATGGAACAACAAGTTTTCATGGAGAAATCAGTGCAATAAGTGAAAGTCTCAGGAATCTTCTATGCCACATCAATAAATTTAAGAATGCAGCTATATTGTCAGACTCCAAAGCAGCTATTCTATCAATAGTCTCTAAACACACACCTTCATCTCAAACAGCAGAAATAACTAAAATGCTCTCTCAATTAATAACACTCAATAAAAGAATTGTATTTCAATGGATACCATCCCATTGTGGTATTCTGGGAAACGAGAATGCGGATGCTTCAGCAAAGAAGCGCAGCACTGCTACTTACAGACCTGTTACTAAATTTCGTATTACTCTGTGAAAAGATTTATTAAATCTACATACTTAGACTTCAACAAACAAAGTTTGATAACACAATCTCAAGGGGAAAAAATGGAACTCTCTGCATCATAATCCACAGTTAATTCCCGATTTACCTAGAAAATCGTCTGTAGCTGCATTTAGATTGGCAACAGGCCTGATTTTTTAGCCAAACACCTGCATAGAATTGGAATATATCAGACCCCTAACTGCCCATTGTGCAACTCAAACCAAGAAATGGATCCGGAACACCTCAAAATCTATGCTTCAGTGGCTACCATGATATACCGTAAACTGGGGTAAAGAGATCACTTGTGGTAAAGTGGATCATATGTGTACTGCTTAGATAAGTCAGCGCCACATGGATCACACATGCAAAGAAAACCTTTCTTCTATAAATGCCACTAAAAATAGTTTTCTTTGCATGTGTGATCCATGTGGCGCTGACTTATCTAACAATACACATATGATCCACTTTACCACATGTGATCCTCTTTACCCCAGTTTACGTTATTTGAAAACTATTGCAGTGCAAGAGATCAAATGACTTTATTGTCAAACGCCTAGCATTAGAAAACAACAACAACAACAACATATTACAAGATTTGAACCAAAATTTAATTCCGCAACTCTGTGTTATTAAACCAAATAAACCTCTAAAATGTATTTTTACTGAATATATTTCAATTTTTAGGTCATATACAGTTTTTACTGCATAGTTTCAGGCATATTTTCATGTTTTTAGTGCTTAAAGTTCCGTGTTCTAGTTATGACATATAGGAAAAAGGGAAAAGAAGGCACAAGTTGTGGAGTAATATAATATTTTGACATAAGCTAATATTCCAACTCCTCCAAAGCCAGTCTCATGCCAGGTTGATAAAGGAAGAGGAAGAGGAAAAACTTCGTTGAAGTAGCTCCGGTTAACAGTACCTTGTTAGGCGCCTTTCCAGGATTAAGGCGATATGTCCACAGGTGGGAAGTATAGGTCTCAGTACGACGGAGTTGGCGGAAGAGGCGATTCGGCTGTCCAAAGCTAAAATACGAGCCATCCTGCTGCGTACAGTTAGAAGTGATATATGAATTACAGGTAATAGATGAGAAACAGAATAAGTATGATGTCAGCTCTAAAGTCTTGCTATCTGCGATCTCGCAGTTTATTTATAATCTTTTCGCTGTAAGAAAAATCCTAATGTAAACAATAGCACGTGACTGAAGTGAGGCTTCATTGGCCGCTGTTTGGCGCCATAGACTCTTAGTACGTGTTTCCGCCTACTGTTGTACATTCTGTTTCATGTTAAACATTTCCCGTTACTCGTCAAGTAGGCCCAACCTCACTACTATGAATTCGTTTGGTTAGGAAACACTTATTTTATAATTACTGCAATTAAATTATTTTTAAGTCTTATGTCTTCACAATGGACGGTTGAGGATGCAAAACCCATACTTCAGTACCACGTGCTTACGTGAACAACTACAGGCTCAAGTGACGCCAGCTTGTTACAAGAACAGACTACCTCGATATTACTGTTGGTATTCATCCGCGTTCATAGTACATAACAAAATATAAAAGTAGCTTTTCTTTTACATAACGTTTTACATATGAGTGAAGTTAAATGTTTCATCGTATTTAACAACTAGAATTCAATTTTTTATTTTCAAATAATACAAGATTGTGGTTTCCAAATACGAACTATATTTTCATGCGCCATGTGAATGTTTCGACTGGGAGCCAATCAGGGGTACGACAGCAACGTGCTTATGTTTACATTAAGATTTTTCTTATAGCGAAAACAGTATAGCTCCCTTTACTTCGAATTAACTTTAAGTTTTACAGTTAGGAATGTGACTTCAAAGACTACACAAGAAAACCCAAACAGAAAGTCACAACCCAGAGCGGTTGGGCATTCTCTACCTGGGCTACGAAGGACCAATGCACCATCTACCTGAATTATTATGTATAGTATGGCAAAAAAAAAATCCGGACAGACCCTTGTAGCTGATATCAGAGCCTTGTTCACTCCAGAGCACGATAGACTGGTAACTAAAACTTTCGTGGTTCGATCCTGCCTGGAAAGGAAACTTTTTTTTTTGTTTCTTATTCAAATTTATTCCCAATACTTTTTGATTGCAGCGATATTTTACTACTTAATTAACTTATTATTCCCAGAATATGAATTTTACCAGCAATCGAAAAGTATTGGGAATAAATTTGAATAAGGAACAAAAAAAAAGTTTCCTTCTCTGGCAGGATTCGAACCACGAAAGTCTTAGTTACCAGTCTATCGTGCTCTGGGTGAACAATGCTCTGAAATCAGCTATAAGGGTCGGTCCGGTTTTTTTCCCCATTGCTATACGTACTACGAATACAAGAGAAAAACACCAAAAGCAGTTTAAAACAGATGTGCCTGAGTTGGTGACATTTCAGGCCCGAAGCTAAAGCTCTCTGCAGACTACACCTTCGGTTAGAAGAGGACTGCCGAAGTGAAGTGAAGTGAAGTGAAGTGAAGTGAAGTGAAGTGAAGTGAAGTGAAGTGAAGTGAAGTGAAGTGAATATTCCATATAAGAAGATATGCAAAAATACCAAACAGAATGAATCCACGCCCTCATAATTTTGTTATTATTAGGCTTCGTAATTCAGCTACCTATAAGCTGGAATGAAGTTGTCTGATTCGAAGTATATGTGACGTCACAGCACAGGTATAAGTACAGTATGTTCTTATACAAAATAGTCATGCACGCTCTGCCTTTCGCTATAATAAGTCGAAGCCGGGACGCAGTCATAGTGAGTAGTCTTATCGATCACTGTTCACTTCTTACTAGTCGTATTATTTAAATAACTACATCTTTGTTGCTGATTGAAGATTCATTGCAGAGGTAAAATGCCTTAGGTAAGACGCTCAAGCGTGTAATATTGCTGGGCATAGTTAAGGATATTTGAACTAATATTTTCACTGTAAATATAGAAAATATTACATACACATTGTGTAAAATAAACCTAAAAGTGACAAAAAACAGTGCACTGAAAGACATTGCAATTATATCAAAAGGCACGAAAGTGTGTTGAACATAATCCAAAAGAACCAGTAGGCCCTAACATCAAAATCCGAAAATTATTAGGATATTAACTCGACTTTTAGCGTGGATTTCTGTAGCCAACATCCCAATTAATAAATTACGTAATCTATATTTCCGGAGATTTCTAGAAAAATACATTGTAAATTAGTGGATTTTCAGTAATCAGTGACATGCAATATCCTAAGGAAACATGAAAATATATCAGACAATAGGAATATTTTGTACTACATTATACACCAATAACGTCATGTGTTATTGAAAGAATTTCTTGCTATATAAATTCATTTCAAGTGACATCCGCACATGTTCCAGTTCCGTAATTTACGGACGCACGTTATTATTCACTGGAAAGATCACGACGAAAATGAACATCACGGCTCAAGCATCAGAATATTGGGAGTTGACTGTACTCCACTCACGCGAAGCGAAGACCTGTGTGTTTATATCCTTATCTGTTGCATCACCTGTGTTCGGCGCACTATATACTAGAGATGGAATAAACTATTTTTTTTAAGAAACAGTTTCGACTGTAACTGTTTCATGAACGAAACTAACAGTTTCAGAGAAACAGTTTCATAAGAATATGTTTACAACATCAGTGCCAAATGTTCCAAGTGTTTCAACTTCTCATCTGCTTCGGGAACATGTTTCAATGCCCTTTAATCGTCTTTAAATCAGCTGATCAGTGTATTATGAAGACGAAAGTCATTTTTCGTAGGTTACTGTTAAGGGTACAGTAAAAAACTACAATCAAAATTAATCGATTTCAGTAAAAATAACGCATATAACCCTAGTAGAGTTTAATAACGATGACATTAGCCGATGATATTTTTCGCTGTATATTAATAATAATTAACACTATGTTAGGGCACCATGAACATATTCTCCATCAATGGACAGCTACTGTTGCACGAAGATCGTGTGGAACATGGATAATATTATATCTACTTTCGATTGAAGGTCAATGATAGTGCTACACGTGGCCTTTGCAGATAACAAAGAAGAGGAAAACTGTTTATAAATTGAACTGTTTATCTCTTGGAACCATGTGGGATGTTGAAGTGATCACTGGAGCAGTGTAACTCTCTTGGGAACAGTTGGAACAGGTTATATCATAAATCTCGGTTGTATCAGCGATGATGACAACGATGACGGTGATTTCAGCTATGACGATGAAATGGAAGGGATAGCAGAGCTTGAAGACTCCGACTAGCAGCTCAAGGTAAGAAGTCAATGTTTTCAGTTAGATGTCTAGAGAGTATTTGTTATTGCTTGCAATCTGGGCATCGCTTCTTCCCTGTGACGTCAGCCAGAATTTCAGATCTTTTGCGCGAGCTGTACTTTGTATAATGGGCAAGCTAGTTAGCTTTAGAGTGGAATACCATTGCAGCTATCGTGTAGGCTACGTTACATCTCATACCAAAACACTGAATACCAGGACTATGGGAAACAAAGAGAATGTACGATGTATCACCTGCATCCAATTTTCAATTGTAGTCTAAGCCTAGGTACATAAGAGCGTTTACATGCTCCATCCTAATATAAATATAAATATATATACTGTTATTGGGTAAGTCAACCGAAGAGAGGTGAGCATTTTAAAGGTAAAAAATGACACAGCACATCAAGATATCACAAGATTTCAATTCGTCAAATCAGTTTCAAGTTCTTTCCTGTACGTACCTTAAAATTTAATAATGTAAGAACTTTAAATACCTGAAGATTGGGCTTTATCATACATATCTGCTATTTATAAGAAAGGAGATAGGAAGGATTCTAATAATTATAGAAGTATTAGTGTCA
This sequence comes from Periplaneta americana, assembly GCF_040183065.1. Taxonomy (NCBI): domain Eukaryota; kingdom Metazoa; phylum Arthropoda; class Insecta; order Blattodea; family Blattidae; genus Periplaneta; species Periplaneta americana. The sequence goes on from NC_091127.1 coordinate 121,133,332, forward strand.
TATCCTCTATAAGTAGAATTTTTAGTGCAATTTTAAAGGATAGATTAGAAATAGCAATTGAGGGAAGAATATCTGAGGATCAGACTGGTTTTACTGCAGGTAGATCTTGTATGGATCATATCTTTGATATAAGACAGATTACTGAAAAATCATATGCTAAAGCCCAAGAAATTCATTTAGTTCTTATCGATCTTGAGAAAGCGTACTACTCTGTACCAATTAACAATCTGTGGAGAGCAATGGAAAATATTGGCATCGAGACGTCTCTGATAACAGTAATTAAAAAATTATACAAGAAGAGTCGAGCTGTAGTGAAGGTAGGGAAGAGGCTGTCAACTCCATTTCCAACTACAAAGGGTCTGAGGCAAGGATGTGGCATGTCCCCATCCCTCTTCAAAATATATATTCAGCAAGTTTTAGAGAGATTGAATCGATCGTGTAAAGGTATGGGAGTTCCAGTTGGACATGAAGCAATACATTCTCTCCTGTTTACAGACGACCAGGTATTAATTGCTCAGTGTCGTGAAGATGCTAAGTTCATGTTGAGGAGGTTGATGGAAGCCTTTGATATAGGAGGTATTTGCATTAAAATGAATAAAACTGAATACCTCATTGTGGGCAATAGTGGAATAGATATTATCCAACCGCAAGGAACAATTAAATCTGTGAGAAATTTTAAAATTTGGGATCTATTATCCAAGGTCTGGGAGCTGTGAAGCAGATGTAGATCACGGAGTGCAACAGGCAAGAAGGGCAATGAAGATGCTGAATGGGGTACTGTGGAGTAGATCCATTTCCAAGCAAATGAAGAAAAGAATTCTACAAACTATAGTTGAACCTATACTAACATACGGGGCAGAGGGATGGGCACTTGTTGAACGTCAGAAATGTAAGATACAAGCGACGGAGATGGAGGGAATAAGAAGAGCTGCTAGAGTATCCAGATTGGAAAGGAGAAGGCATGAGGAGGTAAGACAAATGATGGAGATGGAAGAGTCGGTAATTGAAAGAATCGAGAAGCGAGCCCTTCAATGGTATGGCCAGTAAAAAGGATGAAAGAAGAAAGATGGTCAAAGGTTATTCTGGAATGGTCACCTCGGGGAAGGAGGAAGCGTGCGAGACCAAGAAAAACATGGAAAGCTGGTGTAATGCAAATTATGAAGGACCGACATATGCAGGAGGATTGGCGGGATCGAGAAGGATGGCGGAAGGGAATTCAGGGCAACCGCTGAAGAGTGGAGAAGCCCACAAAAGTAAAAGTAAAGTAAGAACTTGACAGTTTCCTAGACAACCGCTACGGATCGGAAAAAAAAAAAAAAAAAAAAAAAAAAAAAAAAATTGAAATTTTGTTTTTAACTCTAAAAAATAAAATAGCACTTCAGTTTTCTAAATGTGTGCTTATTTTGGCCCTATGACAATTCAAAGGACCTCAGAAGGAATTTAAAGAGACCAGCGCGGACGTGGAGGTACACCCTTCTAACCTGATACTCAAGTGTCATTCTGACAGACTTTGTTCATCATTCTAACTAATTGCGCGCTGTTATGTACGAGGAAAATGTGTCTGGTAGACCAGTATAGGAAAGAACGATATCGATGTTATACATCATATGCATGTTGTACTTCGATACTCGTTTTCTCGATTTTCCAATTTTCAACATTTTGTAACATTCAAAATGCTCTAATGAATGCAGTTTTTCTCCAATCTCAGTGAAAGTTTGCACAGAAGTCCACAAAATATACTGACATGTGTTTTCTTCTGCTATTGAAAGTATTCAAATCACCGTGTGTTGAGGATGTGATGAGTTTTAAAAAAATTGAAAAATTAACAACTAAAAGAGTTTGTTTCACAAAACGTAACTACAAAAATATGAAAAGCATGTGTAATATTTTACCAATGTCTATCAAGAATAAATATAAATTTAAAGAAAAATTATGTAAACTTTAAAAATTGGGACAATTATAATTCAGTATTTAAAAAAAAAATAGAAAAAAAATTATCAATAAATTAATTAGAATATGAAAGTGAAATTTTGTGTATTTCATGTCAATATTGTAAGAAATATGTGGTAAAAGTTTCAGATTAATTGGTGAAAAAATGTATAAGTTAGAAGTTTCACAGACAGTGAAGTGAAGTGACAATGTTCTTAACACGCAGTGTTTAACTATAAAATGTGACAAACTTTTAATCACACTAACCAGTTACTAGTTGTACTAGCTGGTTTTCAGTTTGAAGTCTGGGAAAAGTGAAAGATAAGATTTTTGTTTGACGAAATTTAGGTGAGACTCAGCTTACCTATACATCTTTCTTGGCTGAGACTCAGTTTACCGCATTTTTCATGGTAGGGACTAACTTTACCAACCCCGAAAATGAAGAAAGTTGGTTGCCACGGCAATCCAACCATAGCTGATTCGTTAGGTATTAGACATTTTTTTCGTGTGAGATAGTGCTTTCTACACAACGCAGGAATTTCTTCAGTTTTCTTCAATTTTGGAGTGAGATTGTGTCGGCATGTGCCCTTATTTCAACTTTTGGCGCTAGTTCACCAGCTATAACTTGCCTTAAATTTTAGTTCTCGTTATTTCTGCGAATTTAATTATTAATTATTGTGTGATGTGTGCAGTTGTCTGTAAGATTATAGTTTTCCGTAGATTATAATGAATCCAACGGATGATATAGTTTGTTCCATATTCCATATGCCTTTCTTTCTATGGAATGACGACAAATGTAATGTGTTAAAGTTGGAAACTTTGCTTGGAAAAGGTTTGTAGATCGGTAATGGAATTGTTAGTTCTAAAACTAGACTACAAAATTAAAAAAAAAAAAAAAAAAAAACTTCGTTAGTATGAGGAACATAAATGGCTGTATGAAGTAGTCATTTCCAAAAGATTTATTGTTGGCCGTGTTGACTAATCGGTGTCAAAAAGGGAGCTTGGAACTATAACGGCGTGGCAAATTGGACAACATTACAGAGCATTTCGCAAACACATATCTTCTGTAGAGCATACAAAGTATTGTATCGGGTTCAAAAAGCTGAAATAAAATTCTAACAAAATTGCAGATACACTTCGAGAAAGTTTATGACTGCACACTGATACATTGCACAAACATTACGGTAAATTTTATTTTAATGACTAAGATAAAGTAGTTTGAAGTAACATAGTAGATAATAGTAGCAAACTCGTTTCTTCGTCATATGTTTCCTCTACCCTGTGCCTTGTTTCACTCCGCGATGCAAAATTATTTCCAACTAGCCGTACCCGTGCGCTCCGCTGCACTTGTTAGAAATAAATATAAAGTAATTACATAATTAAAATAGGGCATCTGGTCCAGGGAACATTCGTGTTTGATAAAATGATAAATCGTTTAATATGTTACTTAATTTAAATTGTATTTAAACAATTAAATGCGATCATTTTGGTCCAGAGACCACTCATTTGGTGCAATGATAATTCCTTGAACATGCAATTAGAATTAGAGTCTGGATGGGCGCAAGATTAAATAAATAAATAAATAAATTATTATTATTATTATTATTATTATTATTATTATTATTATTATATACAGATATGCAACATTTAATACTTATGCTTATCACCGAACACAAGTTAAATTTAACAATAAATGTGTATCCTACAACCCGTTTCAGCTCACGTTACCCGCGGCCACAGTGGGCCAGAATTCAAATCTACCTGGAAAATATTGAATTTTTGACTGTTTTAAATAACGTTTTCTCGCTATATATTCTCGAAGTACTAAAACTGATCTTCATAAATCTGTATGCCATCAATTTATACCGAGCGAAATGCCAACAGGGCTGGCTGCTAAAAGTCGCTAAGTGTTAAGAACCCGAGGGGCGAGCGCCAGACGGTTTATGGCGGTACTGATGTGAGGGTGATCTGTGTGTTGTTGATATGGAGAAAAGTGTCTTTCTGTGATGGAAGTTTTAACAGAAGGTTCGTACTTCCTATTTCCATTATTCATACATTAATTGTAGACATGAAATATTGCCAGGGATGCGTTAAACATAGCTTTAAAATATTGCGGAATTATGTCTTTACTTCATTTTAAATTAGAGATACAAAAAATGTTGCACCAGGTGTCACCTTAAAATCTACATCAGATTATAAAGCAATCCTTACAGTTTATTACAAAAGTTAAGATTTGCTTGCGTTTGCTTGCCTTTTTCTTATATTTGCGTTTTTATCTCAGAGGTAGATCCCCATATCCAGTCCACTGTGACTCGGATGGACTTAAACGAGGTGTTGACTACTAAAAAAGGGTCTACTCAAACTCTCACTGATTTCGTAGTGACAAAATTAGAAATACAACATTGTTCCAAGGATATTATACGGTGTGTCGAAAAAGTTGTGCGCACATTTAGAAGTAATTTAGAAAAACGCTTGAAACAGTGCTCCAGGAAAAAGGACAGGTTTTTGCGTAAAGATTTGGAATGGTTAGTGAAATCAATGGACCACAGACATCCTCCTCCCTTCCCTCTACTTTTCCCACATGCCTGGCCAATTACTCCAGACTCTTTCTTCTCTCCATTAATCAATTATTGTCAATATTTTAGTAAAACCTGAAACTTTTAAAAGGGGAATTAAATACACTGTAAATTCACAGGGCTAACGGCTTCAAAGCTGGGTACCTGGTTCAAATAAAGTGCACTGGTACAACATTTAACATGGAGGTATGAGATAATTACTCTGCTTGCCATTAAAATTTCACTTTAATTTATGTGTCCCCAATTTAAAAACAGGACATCAAATTTCCCCAAAGAGTTCTACAATAAATAAAAACTCGCCAAATGTCCAAGGATTTAATTCCATCCGTTTCAGGAGTAGGTAGACCTCAAAAATTGTTTGGAGAAAGTGGCATGAAAACAAGAATTAAACATGTAGGGTACGGTCTCTGAAAGATCAGCGTTCTTAAAGTGAATTAGTTCTAGCTACTCAATTGTCTTTGCGGGGTTCAGGGAAAAGAGATGCAACATATGTACGTTCTACAACAAATCACCACAAATTACTGCAAAAAGAGCATCAAAGTATACGATAGCCTATAATAAATCTCCAACTTTACCAAGACTATATACACCAGAGAAAGCATTACAATTTTTAATAGTTAACGTCACCAAACGTAAATACAATGTGCAGTGTTACCTATAGGTTTTCCCAAGAAGCTAACATTAGAGCATTAGAAAGTACTGTGAAGATTATTCAAGAAAATTTTCACGAATTCAGACAATGTAGGATATCTTAAATCATCTTCTTGTAACTCCTGATCCTATCCTATCAAGTATTTATCCGTTTTAAGAAAATAAGAAGAATTCCTTTCCCGCTGAAGTGCGATAAATGTTGAAGGAACTCCATATTTATAGTACAAGTGAAGACGAGCGTGTGACAAGAGGGAAGGATGATGAAGCGGACGAAGAGCAGCTGCAGCTGGAAGAGGAGGAGGAGGAGGGGGAGGAGGAAGAGAAAGAGGAAGGAAGATAAGGAGGACGATGATGCAGACAATGACTCCTCCTATTAGAGAATATTGGAAAGTATAAGTTCACGAAAAGAACAAGTGATATAATTAAGTACCTAGTAGGCCCCATGAAAATAGTTATTCAAACTAGCACTCATAGCTCATTACTACGGATAACAATTCCATACTGGCTTATTATTCCATAAGCTCTTAGAAATCATTATTTAGTAAAATAGAATCATTTAAAACTATATTCCATACTTATTTAATTTTTTCCCGCTATTTTTGAATTCTGGACCACTGTGCGGCGTCTTTGTGAACCATCCGTTACGTCATACACTGTACAGTCGCGAGAGAATATTAGTCTATCAGTCTAGACTAGAGCAGCGTGAGGGACGTGTCTACAATCCGTTGAAGCATTTTAATACTGCATTAGTGAATTATTTAGTTGTATTATCATTGAATATACTGTGCATTGAATCGAACGGTACGTGTTTATACTCCACTGAAGCATTTTAATACTGCATTAGTGATTCATTTAGTTGTAATATCTTTTAATATGCTGTGTATTGAATGAAACGTTTCGTGTTTACAAGCTGTTGACGCATTCTAATATTGCATTAGTGATTTATTTAGTTTTTTTATGTTTAATATTGGTCGACCAGCAAACTTGCTATACAGACCACTGTTAAATTATGGAATATCACATGCAGAATATCATGCTGAGGTTGGCTCTAAAGGCTCCTCTAATTAATTTAAATTAATTAATTAAACATTTTTGTGAATTATGTGAATAAAAATATGATGATTTTTCTGTGTTAAATTTATGAAGAGTCGTCAGTATCACTAAGAAGGATGTCTTGAGGGAGTTTCCTTTTAAGTCGAGATGGCTGACAAGATCTTGCTCCAATGTTATATGTCACAACTCCAGGAACACCAGGATGTTTGTTGAAGAAAGATTTTGACACTGAATGGATGTACTGTTCTAGTGGAAGAATTCCCAATTCTTGATGCAGTTGTTGATTTCTTACAAACCAGGGGGCATTTGTTGCAGTACGCAGGAACTTGTTCTGGAGAACTTGTAGGCGATGCATGTGTGTCTTATTTGCAGTCCCCCACACTGGCGCTGCATAAGTTAAAAGAGGTCGTACAAGCGAGGTGTAGAGTAGCATTGAACAGTCCAATCCAATTTGTGAACGTCTATTAACCAAAGGGTATAATTTTTTAATTCTAGAAGAGGTTAGTGTAACAATGCGAGTTATATGGGCATTATTTATTTAGTTGTAGTATCATTGAATACACTGTGCATTCAATCAAGTTCAATTTAGGCTTTATATAACCGAATACATAAGATAGCCTAATGTACTGTGTGGAATTTTCAGGGAAGGATTGCAATTGTGACAAAATATGGAAAATCCTCCAAAGAAGAAACCATCCCCGAAAGTGTACAATTCTCAAAGCAGGAAGATAATTTATAACGTATTGACATTTTGTAGAGAGGAAAAAAGGGCGGATCTCATTCTACCTTTAGCAAAGGCAGTAGAAAGAGCAGCAAAAGCCGTTGGGGTAAGCGGAAAAACAATAAAAACAATTGGGAAAGAGCGTGAAAGAGCAGAAAAACTAGGAATTCAAATATCAACTCCCGGTAAAAACCTAAGACGCACAAAAGTAGTAGAGCTAGATGACTTTGACAAGTGCGCTATTCGGAGAACTTTTCTGGAATGTTATGAACAGCATAGAGAAATTCCTACCCTGAAAAAACTTCTTTTTGCTATTAAAGACAGCATTCAGTTTCGTGGGGGTAAAACCACACTTTGGCATCTAGTGAAAGAAATTGATTCAGGTTTAAGAAATGTAAGGATGTCCGGAGTGTAGCCTACTAATGGAGCGTAAAGGTATCGTCGCTCGTAGGGCAGCTTATCTTAGAGCAGTGCGCAAAAACGAAAGGGGGCAAAATAAACCTGTAGTATACACCGACGAGACATGGGTTCACACTCACTATACTGTCTCTAAATGCTGGCAATACGACGAAATAATACAGTAAGTTTCTTTTTTAATGTTACCATATACCATAGACACAAAAACAATATTGTAATTTATAATACAGTACCTTATATAGGCCGAACCTAAATAATTTATGAACTATTATAATTATTAACTGTATAATATTAACCTAATATAATACTGTTCATCGTCAGGTACTACAGACGTCAAGGAATCCTGTTATACTATGATCGCTTCCATTCTACTGTTGCATGGTATGCGAGAACCTACATACTGTCTATAACATTGCAACACGTACTGTACCATCTTTCCTACACCCGCAACTCCGCTTGCTGCCCACAGTCACCGTAGTTCTCATGTAAACAGAGACGGTAGCGACATCACTCCGAGAGGTAACGTGAAGTGGAACAGGTAGTACAGTAAAATTAATATTATTATGTTTCTTAATTGTTATTACATTCATATAGTTAAAATGTGATGTATGTATGTATGTATTTATTTACACTGCAAGTGGGCAAGCACCCGGTGGCAGTGGTATACACAATATAAACAATACCCTACGCAATAAAATGATAAGCAATACACAATAAAATTTACAGTACACAATACAATTTTACAATACATATACAATTTTATACACAATACAATAAGAATACACAATAGAATTTAACACAATAATAAAACATAAATAAAATACCTAATTTTACAATACAACCTACATAATTATGTATAGGTCCTACATAAGTTTCAATAGTCTTTCACTTTACTCTCATCTCACTCCCTGTAGTGGCACTATGACGCATTTCACTGACACTTTAGCACACATTTCACTGACACTCTGTAACACATTTCACTGACACTCTGTAACACATTTCACTGACACTCTATAACACATTTCACTGACACTATAGGACACATTTCATTGACGCTATAAATTATCACTGATCGGAACTGTTCACTGTACTGTAAAACCATAACTTCACTGACTCACCTCGCTTCACTGATACAACAGTTCAAATAAGTCAAATAATTACACCCTTATGCAGACTTATAAACAGAACTACATTTAAACTAAACATTTCTAGTCTAAGGCCCTCTTACACGCTATTTTTAAATAATTTACAATTCAAACCAAGGAAGTAACTCGTCAGGCTAGATAAATACATGCCACCTTAAAAAATTAAATATTAAATGTCAACTTAATTTTAATTTGCACTTTATGCACAAATTTTTAAGTTATTCTTGAATCTCCTTAAGGAAGGACAGCCCTCAAAGACCGCTGCAGGTAGGTCATTCCAATCATTTGTAGTTCTATTTAAAAATGAGAATTTACCGACATCTGTTTTCTGTTTCCTACATTTGAATTTAAAATCATGATCGTTCCTACCATAGTACGTTGGCTTTTCTAACCGAGCCGTTATGTCTACCCATGCTTTCTGACCTAGATGTGCTCTATACAATGATCTTATTCTACGTTATTATTGTGATCATTTGGTTCAGAAAACATCAGTTTTTGGTGCAAGGATAATTCGTTTAACATTTTTCTGAATTAGTCTTGAATGCATCTTTTAATAAATCACTCCAATTAATAGAGTTGATTGTGTACGAAGATATTTTTTACGTTAACCTTACAGCGTATCTTTATTTTATTTTGTTAAGTTTACGCGTATTTTATTCACGCCTTAACATCTGTAGTCATGTCGGGGTTTAGAATGTGTGGGTGTATCAGTAGGCCGTTTTTACATGTGTTGTTGAGTTCCTGCTCCTATTGTGTTCATGTGATTGATTACAGACTTTGATTAATGTTTTTGGTATTGGTAATTGAGGCGGTGATATATCATAGCATGTATCTTTTCAATCCGGCATTTACCTTTATGACTAAAGTAAATCATGAAAATCCCCAGTCAGATTGGTCGGCCACGGGGTTTAAACCAGGGACCTCCCGAATGCGTGTCTCAAACGCTACCGTCTGAGCCAACTCGCTCGGTTGTACCTATATCATTGTTTATGCAAATAAAAAAATGAGGTATCCTACATAAATATTATTTTCAGAAACACAGGAAACGAATACGGGTAAATTATGAGCGCAGGAACGCATTTCGTGACACCTTTTAAAATAACTCAGCTCCAGTGAGCTCTATGGTAAAATGGTTATTTATTATGGGCGGTACTTTTGGTCCAGTAAAAATACTCATCTTTACGACAAAACTCTTAACTATTATGTTCTGTAAACAAAAAGAAACTCAAGTGTATAAAATTAGAGTATTTTATGTGGGCCAAATAAAGTTGCAATAATCAAGTTATACAAGAGCTATTTCGACAGAATATCAAGTTTTCTGTGCTTAAAGATCTATTTTCATTTTACCTCAGTCCTCATATGCAACATTACATCCATCTAGAGAAACTACAAATTGAAAATAGTGAAGGAATAACCCAAATCAGTTAATTAGCATCTGAGATTGCTTCATACAAACATATAAATATTCTCTGCATATTAAAATTGATAAACGTCAAGGCTGCCTTAAATAGACGGAGTCATTTGTTTTTATTTCATTATAGCCATCGTCGTCGTTCCTGCAATAACTCCTATGTGACATCGATTTTCAGATTTTTGCTCTATTATATAACTTAAATAGTGATACAGCAAATAATACAATCTCCTATATGTAATTATATTTATTTCTTTCGAAAATGTAAGAATTCACGATCTCCTATGTACCACAACCATAAAATGAATAAATCTGCTTTTCTTCCTACTGAAAAATTTTGCACATAGGAGTTACGGAACAACGACGCTATAATCTGAGACGGCAGTGATAATGTATTGTATTGTTATTTTAAAACTATTGTATATCCTTAAATATCAGTCCTATCAAAATTTTTCCTGGAATAAAACTTATCCGAAATCATGTTTAAAGAAACTTTTGTTATGCAACATTTTTCACAAAAATCAATAATAAGCGAGATATTTCGGTTTATTTAATTCAGGACCCCTTATAACCCCCCTTTTAAATAAAGTATTTTGAATGCCATAGCGCGTAAAATCGTTATAATGAACTTCATTATATTCCAATTTTCATCAAAATCCGTTCAGCCATTATCGCGTGAAAAGGTAACAAAATCCAGACAGACTGACTGACAGATAAAAAAAAAGCGATTTTCAGTCTCAGGATGATTAATAATACATGTTAACACCAATTATTTTTGGAAAAGCGAAAATTACCAGATAAAATTTCGGTTACAGATTATTATTAGTATAGATTACCAGTTTCACCGTATCACTGATTATTACGCCAAAACTGACACCATCGAGAATGTTAATAATTAATAACTATTATTACTTATTATTATCATTATCATTATCATTATTATTATTATTATTATTATTATTAGAGGTTCTGTATTATACTTAAAATGGCTTGTCGAGTCATCTGTTCAACCCAGAATCGCGCATGCTTTACAAGCTGTAAAATTTACCGGAATGGTAAGAATTATTTCATTTTTCGTAAGTGAATACATTTTCAAACTGTGCATATGTATAATTTCTAAAGACGAAAAGAATTGCATTTTTTATAGCGTATTTATATAATGAGCAAATGAAAGTTACATCTGACTGAAGTTCTGGCTAATATGTACAAAAGGTTCAAAAAGAATGGGCCGGCGACAAAAGTTTCAAAGAGAATATAAATATGCTATAAAATTAAACAAAGGGTTGATTCTAACTGCATCAGGGCTTCTGAAGAGTCAAATAGCAATAAAATATTGATACTAAATCTATCGAGACGAGGTATAACATTTATGGAAACAAAGATGAACGAGAAAGCTTCGTAATATGAAGGATTAAAGTGTAAGCCATTTAAGCGTCGGTAGCTTAAGCATGGATCTAAACCAGACAGCATTGGTTGTAGTAAGTTCGAATCTCCGATAGTCTTATTTTTTACACTAGCCGTACCCGTGCGCTCCGCTGCACCTGTTAGAAATAAATATAAAGTAATTACATAATTAAAATAGGACGTTTGATCCAGGGAACATTCGTGTTTGATAGAAGGATAAATCGTTTAATATGTTACTTAATTTAAATTGTATTTAAGTAATTAAAATTGGGTCATTTTGGTTCAGAGAGCAATCATTTGGTGCAATGACAATTCCTTTAACATTTTTCTTAATTGTTATTACATGCAACCATAGTTTATTGAAGATTGACATATCATTTAATTTTAATGTGTATACTTTATATTACTTGCTATATGTTTCAGAAGTTACTGTAATAACATTGTAGAATTATGTCCATCTAGAGAAACTACACTTTCCAATGGTGAAATAATAATTAAACAATTAATTAGCTTCTCATATTACTTCATACAAACACAGAAACATTCTCTGTAGGCTATCTTTCATAGCTTTTGATTGTTGTTGTCCAAGGCCCCTTATAGACGAAGTCATTTGTTTTTATTTCAGTAGAGTGTCTTAGATGGCGTTGTTATTATAATTTTAAAACTCATTTATCTCATTAATATCAGTTCTACCAAATTTTTGTATAGAATAAAACTTATCGGAAATTATTTTTAAAGAAACTTTGTTATGTAATATTTTTCATGAAAATTAATAATAAGTGAGATATTTCGATTTATTTAATTCAAGCCCCGTTATAACCCCCTTTTAAATAAAGTATTTTGAATATTATATAGCCTAAAATCTAAGTTACAACGAACTTAATTTATATTCCAATTTTCATATAAATCGGTTCAGCCATTATCGCGTGAAAAGGTAACAAACATCCAGACAGACAGATAGACAGACATACAGACAGAAAGCCATACAAACAAAAATTTCAAAAAAGCTATTTTCGGTTTCAGGATGGTTAATATACATGTTAGGACCAAGTATTTTTGGAAAAGCGAAAATTACCAGAAAAATTTCGGCTACAGATTTATTATTAGTATAGATCACAAATTTACTATAAGTTTCCATAAACACCATTTACACAAGTACCAAGTGACGACAACGTCTGGAAAGTTGATTGAATATTTAGTAAATAGCACAACTCCTTCTCCGAACAACACTCCTATCTGTTAATAAAACCGTCTGCATTTATATCTGATTTATAGCTTTTAAAAATATGCTTAACTGCAACATTAAAACATGCTACCATTGCAAACATAGAATTTAGTTATAGCCTATTTATGAAGTTTTCACGAGCTAGGACATAAACTAATATCCGTCATCGCTAAGAAATTCAAGAAGCTCTAAATGATAACTGAAACCTATTTGCGAATTCCTTTGTAAGTATTATCAGTCAAATAGCCTAAAAATTAATCTCACGTCAAGGCAAAGTACAATGCAGTGCTTATCAACTGCCTAGACTAGAGGTCTCTGCAAGTCGAAAGCAGTCAACTAGTGAATCAACGTATACAAGACATGTGCCGGTAGTAGTTCCCTTTGAAGAAGTGTTTACAAAAGTGTACCAAATCACGTATGTTATTATTTATATTACTATTATACTATTACTACTATATTTATATTACTATTAAAAATAGTAGGCCTATAATTATTTTTGTGCGAGATCGTGCGTATTTGCTTGCTTTCCGCACAAAACCAATACGCGGTAAGTGTGAAATACCGCATTCAGTATTCCCAACGTAACACACATAACAATTTCCCTCTTCTTACCGCTTAAGCGCCATATTCATTTTACTGCTTTAGGCTTTTAACATATTATTTCTAGAGACGTTTAACATAGTAATAATTAAAAATTGGAAACTTACCACTGCAATTTCTACCTAAATTGCACTGTTAATTATTGTTTTTAAATATTTGCAAAAATTAAGTAAACTCTACAACTCCACTAAAGTTACTGCATTTGTAATGCAAGTAACATTAAGGAAGCCGTGAAAAAATCAACAAGATTCCAGATGCCGATGTTATTACTTTATTGTTAAAGTATTAAATATTAAGTTCGCATTTATAGACTGGGGGAAAAAAAAAGACAGACGTATATCACGGCCTGCTGGAATATAGTAAACACAGAAAACATTTTATAGCAACAATGTTGAAGATAGATATTTTAGTTTTTAAAAGTTGCCGTCATTGAACAGAAACCATTATGGAAATTTCATTGCAACTAATTATAAATTCCTCTTTCAGGTATGTAATAAACGATCTTCGCACAAAATAATGTACGATACACGAGCGGTATGTTTGTTTTCATGTTCTCGGAAATTAAAAAAGCTCAACTACGTTTCGCTTTTTTCAATCTTTTCCTCGAACATGAAAACATCAACATACCGCTCTTGTAACGCATATTACTATTATCAGTAACTGCTATTTAATGGACTTTCTTTCACCGTCCTTAGCAACCGAAATAATGACTGTAATTTTATAGTATCCACATCTGTTGAGTTCAGGCTTGTTCACAATAAACCGGGAACGGAAACGACAAAGAGAACGAGAACGGAAATATTGTTAAAATAAATGTATTTAAATGTGGGCATTCACAATTAACTGTTGTCAATGCTCACATTTAAATACATTTTATTTTAACATTACTTCCGTTCTCGTTGTCGTTTCCATTCCCGGTTTATTGTGAACCAGGCTTAACGGTTATCCCGTCTGACCGCGAAACCAGGTGGCCCGGATTAGAATTCGGTTGGGGAAAGTTAACTGATTGACGTTTCTTCCGGGATTTTTCTTTAATACAATATGAGCAAATGCTGGGTAATTATCGGTGCTGAACCCAGGACTCATTTCATTCAGACGCTAAATAACCTGAGGAGTTGATACAGCGTCGTAAAATAACCCATTAAAAATATTTCATCAATGGCAGTGAACTAAAAGTTTAACACAAAGCAGTGAATTAATTATTTTTAAATCATTGTCTCCATTGTCACTGTGCTGTGATGAAGAGTTTCTCATATAACTAAAAAACTATTCAAAGTTGTGTGTATTTATGCATATCTACAATATGATGCAAGATCACTTCTCTACCTTTGATAGGTGGTCTGATAAAAAATAAATCAATGAAACAAAATTGTCAAATACCAGTATTTTTTTCTAACACAAAATTAAAAAAATATATATTTATGTAGTATTTATTAAGGAATGTAATTGAAATAACTTGATATTGTACACATGTGTTTCAGCAATAAAATAAAAGAGAGAGAACATGAAAAAGTTAACGAATTTATGAGTGATGAAGGAAACGCTTCATCACTGCACAGTGAACTACCACCATTATGAATTTTGAAAAAATAAATAAATATTTTTTTTAATTGTAAAGATATATATATTTTTTTTCATATAGCAGAAGGACAGTGTTTTACACATACCAATAAATTATTCTACAATATACAGTAATAGATAAAAAAAAGTTGAATATTTACAAAAATTTTACTGCTGTAAGCTGTACTGAACTACCACCATTATGAATTTTGAAAAAATAAATAAATATTTTTTTTAATTGTAAAGATATATTTTTTTCATATAGCAGAAGGACAGTGTTTTACACATACCAATAAATTATTCTACAATATACAGTAATAGATAAAAAAAGTTGAATATTTACAAAAATTTTACTGCTGTAAGCTGTACTGTACCTAACCCCTTAAGTGCTTAGAAATTATTCATGTCCTGCTGCCCGTTAACATTCTCTATACCTTGATATGACTACCACCTCGTATTTTAATAGGCCTATACGACGGTATTGGTTTTATATTACGAAGAAAGAATTTTTTAAATTTTAATATTTTCATGTGTAAGTAAATCTATGAATTCTGAACAAGTTACTTTGAGTAAGCACGCTCCGGTTTACTAGCAATACTATGATGATGATGATGATGATGATGATGATGATGATGATGATGATGATGATCAGGCTTAGAGACTTTAGACCCGATAGACGAAAACAGTGCGGTTTCAAGTTGGAAAGCAGGACGATAGTGGGAGGGGGTAGTGATGGTAGCGACCTACCTGTCGTCCCATATGATTTATATACTCAGTCATACTCATAAGGCAGGTACTGTTCTGATAATAAAAACAGTCCCGTACGCCTAGTTCACGTTGTCAGAAGAGAGGACAGGAGATAGCAGTCTAGTTCTGATGTGTGCATGTGGTTATCTACCTGATTAGTCGAAGAATATAATTAACAGTAAGTATGCAAAAAGTGAAATACTCTAAGATGCATTTATTTGTGCAGGAGTTCGGAAGTGATTATTTTGAAGTTAATGGGGACCATGTTACATTAAACTGTGTCATGTCAGACTAAGGGGAGATAAAAACGATACATTGGGACCCATTTTAACTCCCAAAAACACATTTCGCATATTAACATTTTGTCTCTTAACAGAAAAGGAATTCCACCTGTGTCAGATTAACTTATAAATAAAGAATCCGAGTTCTTCCTAGATCTGCGTGAAATGATGGTGGCTGTAAACATATCATTTAATAAAGTAAATAACCCTAATTTCAAAGCTTTCATGGAGAAATATACCAAGACAATAGTCCCTACTGACTCGACGTTTCGGCAGACTTACTTGAGAAAGTGATACGATAGAACATTAAATAACATTAGACAACAAACAACAAATAATAACATCTGGGTGTCGATAGATGAAGCCGCTGATTCAGCTGGTAGGAGTATAATAAATGTCATAGTCGGAACCCTCGTGACTGACAGTTCAGGAAAAAAACAATTATACTAACCAGTGAGGTTATAGAAAACGTCAATTATTCGTCTGCTGAAGCTCTAAAATTAATTGAAGAGATAACGAAAGTAATTCATCAAGCATCCGCTACACCAGCTAGTAATCGTGTTAGACAGAAATTAAGCTCAGTTTTGTGTAAAAACATTGGATATGCCGTATTCTGTGACATGAAAGACATGCTAGCAGGGAAGAAGTCTACGGTCACTGCTGGGGTAGCGAAGGCAGATTTCAATGATTTAGTGTTTTATCTTTTGCACCCATTACATCATGTGATGTAGAACTGAGCTTCTCCCAATACAAATTTTGTCTTGCCGACAACCGAAGAAAATTTAGTTTTGAGACCTTGAGAATGTGTGTTGTAGTACATTGTAACAGTTCAAATAGTATTCTAGAAGATAAAGCTGGAAAATAAACAAGTTGAATAGAACATAAATTCTCATTACATTATATTGCAAATATATTGTATAGGCTATATTGTGGGGATATCTTGGATTGTACATTATAAGTTGTGTATATTGTGTATGATTCTTATGTATGTTGTGTAAGTATTGCACATGTGCTTATAGAAGAAGCCGAAAAGAAATGCATATTAATTTATTTTGAAAATTTCGCATTATAGGTATTTTAATCTACGTATAGATTTTTTTTGGTCCTACATAATTTTTCTCCTCTTGCAATCATTTTATTTTCATTTTATTTTAATGTCTGATAAATTAGTTGTCTTTCTTTGGAACGTCACTGCACAGCACCAGCAGACTGGACTGGACTTGGTTTCATGTACACATGTCTCTCCTTCTGCCGACTCCCATCCACCTCAAACACAGTAACAAAGCTGCCTATAGTATGGACTTAGTAAACTTGTTCTATCGGGTCCAAAATCTCTGTCTGATGATGATGATGATGATGATGATGATTATTATTATTATTATTATTATTATTATTATTATTATTATTATTGCATGCCTATACTTTAACAAATAGGCTCCGTATTCCAGCTACCTAAGTTAAAGACACATTGAGTAAGTTATATATTACGCCGAACACAGGTATTGCAACGGATAAGGATATAAACAAACTCGTCATCGTTACGTGTTCGTGGAGTACAGTCAATTCTCGACATTCTGAAGCTATACTAGTAAATACACGTTTGAGCCGTGATGTTCATTTTCATCGTGATATTTGCAGTGAATAAAAACGTAGGCCTACATTCGTAAGTTTGGGAACTTGAACATATGTGGATGTCATTTGAAATGATTTTATATTGCGAAAAATTTTTTCAATAGCACATGACGTTATTGATGAATGATGTAGTACAAGATATAGTCCACACCTGTGGAGTAACGGTTAGCGCATCTGGCCGCGAAACCAGGTGGCCCGGGTTCGATTCCCGGTCGGGGCAAGTTACCTGGTTGAGGTTTTTTTCTAAGTTTTCCCCCAACCCATTATGAGCAAATGCTGGGTAACTTTCGGTGCTGGACCCCGGACTCATTTCACCGGCATTATCACATTCATCTCATTCAGACGCTAAATAACATAAAGTAACATACTAAAAAAAAGTACACGATATTACTATTATCAGATATTTGTTCGTGTTTCATTAGGATATTGAATGTCGCTCATCACTGAAAACTTACTAATTTTCTATGTACTTTTCTAGAAATTCCCTAAAATGTAGATTATTTAATTTTTTAATTGGGATGTCGGCACTGAACATCATAGTAGGCTACACAAATCCATGCTAAACGTCGAATTAATATCTTCATAATTTTAATATTTTGATGGTACTACGTTCAACACACTTTCTGTACTTTTAGTATTGCAATGTGTTTCACGTTTATTTTATGCAATTTATATGTAATGTTGTCTATATTGAGAGTGAAAATATTAGTTCAAATATCCTCAACTACGTCCTACAATATTACACGCTTGAGCGTCTTACCTAAGGCATTTTACCACTGCAATGAAGTTTCAATCAGCCACAAAGATGTAGTTATTTAAACAAAACGACTAGTAAGAGCAGTTTTCGATAAAACTACTTACTATAACTGCGTTCCGGTTTTGACTTTCTAGAGGAAGACGGCAGAGGATGCGTAACTATTGTGTATACGAACGTATCTGTACCTGCGCAGTGACGTCACATATACTTCGAATCCTGCAACTTCATCCCCGTTTATAGGTAGCTGGAATACGGAGCCTAGCAATAAACTTTGTTTGTTTCTCTTAGGTACTGAAGTCTCATATACGTCTTTAATTCACCAGTGAAAGGTATTAACTTATCAGCACTATGAAGATGGTTGAAATACAACCTACGATCAGGTACAGTAACATAATTTAAAACATTTTAATTATAGGAATGGAAAATTAATTATCATATATCAGAAAATTAAGCATCATGTTCCAGTTTCAAATTTATATTCATATTTATGAAATAGAGTCCACACCTGTAGAGTAACGGTTAGCGCATCTGGCTGCGAAACCAGGTGGCCCGGGTTCGAATCCCGGTCGGGGCAAGTTGCCTGGTTGAGGTTTTTTCCGGGGTTTTCCCTCAACTCAATACGAGCAAATGCTGGGTAACTTTCGGTGCTGGACCCCGGACTCATTTCACCGGCATTATCACCTTCATATCATTCAGACGCTAAATAACCTAGATGTTGATACAGCGTCGTAAAATAACCCAATAAAATAAAAAAAAATTTGTGAACTAGAGACAATGAATAATGAATTTGCCAATAAACTTATTGTGATCGGTGTATAGCGAAAACCAGATGTTCAAAGCACTACTTAACAGGAAATTTAGTGAGATATCAGTGATATGCCGGGTGTCCCATTCATCTTCACTACCCAAAATAACTTTGTACGCAAGCATCAAAAGAAAATTGTTTCGTATGAAATATGTACATCTGAAAAGGGGAAATAATAGTCATAGCTAGACAACCTTGTAGAGTTTTTTATTAAAGCCATACGAGTACTAAAATACTTACTTATTGGCTTTTAAGGAACCCGGAGGTTCATTGCCGCCCTCACATAAGTCCGCCATTGGTTCCTATCCTGAGCAAAATCAATCCATTCTCTATCATCATATCCCACCTCCCTCAAATCCATTTTAATATTATCTTCCCATCTACGTCTCGGCCTCCCTAAAGGTCTTTTTCCCTCCGGCCTCCCAACTAACACTCTATATGCATTTATGGATTCGCCCATACGTGCTACATGCCCTGCCCATCTCAACATCTGGATTTAATGTTCCTAATTATGTCAGGTGAAGAATACAATGCGTGCAGTTCTGTGTTGTGTAACTTTCTCCATTCTCCTGTAACTTCATCCCTCTTAGCCCCAAATACGAGTACTAACATAGTTTTATTAAACGGCACTATGTATTATTCAGTACTTCAGTTAAGCTCGTCACGACCTGTTCAAAAATGTATCAGAATGGGTCATTTTAATAAATCGAATGTTAATAAACAGAACGTTATTTGATGCCTTGAAGACGACGTTCTTGAGCATAGTATAAAGTAAGTGGGTTGCCTTTAATTTGGTTTAACAATACGTATTACATAGTTATGTACAGTTGTCAAAAGAAAAAGTGGCCGCTCTCTAGAAGCAAAGTTCCCTTCGGGTATCTTCGCTACAATTCGGAGGCAGGCGATGTTACATGTTGTTGGACCACGTTGCCTGATATCTACAGTTATAATTAAATTTTTCAGTGTGTTGCTTTATACCGTAATGGTAGCCTTCTGGCCTAGTATTCGTGAGGTCCTGTGTTCGAACACAACCTACTGCTTTTTATGTCCTTTTTTGTTTTGTTTTTAAAAGATGGAGAAAATATACATAATTGCTCCTGTCTCTTTTATGAATATTTTAGTAATTAACATCAGGTTCATGGATGTATTATGCCATAATTTTATCATTATTTATTATGACATTATGGCTGCAAATGGAAAAAAAAAAAAGATTTTATTCTCAACAAAAATATCTTTCGTGGCATAAACAAAACAAAAGTCTGGCTTAGAACATTCAAACAATTAAGCATTCAAAAACCAGAACAAAGAGCCCCGATTCAATATTTAGTCTATCTTCCCCATATCTCGATCGCATCTTACAGTCGAGTGAGCATGGAATCGACTAGTCTTTGCAAATAGCGACTGTTCTCAGACACATTCCAGGCATCCTGAATATACATACATAAGTGTTCTGCTCATGGGCCTTCCTCTTAGTTTCCGCATATGATTCACGTATCTTAATGTCGCCTATTATTCTTCTCAACCAATGACCCAACCAATTCCTTTTTGTCTTCCTAATCACTTTCAGCATCATTCTTTCTTCACCCACATTTCCAACACAACTTCATTTCTTATTTTGTCTGTCAACTTCACACACTTCGTTCTTCTCCACATCCAAATTTCAAATGCTTCTATTCATTTCTGTTAATTTCGTCGTAATGTCCATGTTTCTTCCCCATACAATACCACACTCCAAACAAACCACTTCACTAGTCTCTTCCTTAAATCTTTTTCCAGAGGTCCGCAGAAGATGCTCCTTTTTCTATTAAAAGCTTCCTTTGCTCATGTTTGCAGTTTTTCTTGGGAAGGATAAATGCAGTAACTTCCCGTTGCTTTCCGCACACCACTGTCTCTTTCGCATCTTATTAGATCCCAGGGGGCCCAAGTGTGGAGATGAGGAGATTGGATTTGACTAATTGGCCCTCCGGACGTCATACCGAAATTCACCGCAAGGGTTAAATATTAGTTCTACCAGGATTTTTGACCCGATCAGAGACCGGAAAATCCCAATTAGCCTTTGTACCCCGTATTCTGGACTATTTCTACAAATCATCAGAAAATCTTGAAGGGGGATTGAGCCAATTTTTCCGCAAACGTTTCTATACTTGTACCCTCGTAGCTCAGTCGGAAGATCGTCGGAATTTAGATGTTAACTTCTCAGGTTCAATTCCTCATCTCTCCTTTTCATTTTATTGTGTTTCAAGATAGTATAATGTAATAATATAAAAAGAAAAAACTAACACCAGTATTATGCAACTGTATTGTTCCAAACCTAATATTAAATTTATGTTATTTATATCGCTAAAGAACGATAACTAAATATAAATTATATGGATAAGCGCTCACTACATCGTATCGCCCTTCTCGTACGAATCGCACGCAACGGGTATTTTAAGTGCAGTGCGTTCACTGCAATGGCTCTACCTCATCGCCTCATCGGATTCCCTATTAGCTGTTTAAAACATATGACGTACGATATTGACATTGCTGAAAACAGAATTGAGGTTAGGTCTATTACTTATCAGTGTTAGTAAATTAGAATTTGTAATTGCTTCATGCGTCTTAATTGAAGAGGAAAAAACGAAAGGGAGATTGGTTACATAATATATATGTAAGAAACGACTTGATTACTGTAATGGGAACGCCTCAAATTATATAATTCTTCGCAATTTTCTACAAGCGAAATAAGTTTTCCGTCTGCCATTTTGGCGCGACACTGAACATGCCACAACATAATATTAACAGTTGAGCAATTAAAATTGATTTATTAAAGAAGGCCATGATCGCACGCATCGGAAAAGTTGCTCATCCGAGAAATGTGGACGAATTTACTGAGAGTCTATGCGTGCGATACGATGTAGTGAACGCGGTTAAATAACAAATACAGCAAAGATTGTCTTTTTCCGATGAGTGCGATACGATGTAGTGAACGCTTACCTTAACCTGAACATTATTTATATCGCTAAAGAACAATAACAGAACACAAATATCTTGAATATTATTTGTACAGTATCACTAAAGAACGATAACAAAATATAAATGATAAATATCGGTTTGTTTAATTAATATAAAATATTATAAAATATATTATTAATTATTGAAATAAAATAACCTCTTTTACAAAGAAAAATGGTTATTTATGTTACAATAATTAATTACATAAAATACAGATTATTTATATCGCGAAAGAATAATAACAGAATATAAATAACTACAATATTATTTATATCGCTAAAGGACGAAAACAGAATATAAATGATAACTTGAATATTATTTATATCGCTAAAGAACGATAACAAAATATAAATAACGTGAATGTTATTTATATCGTTAAAGAACGGTAACAATACAAATCATGACTTGAATATTATTTATATCGTTAAAGAACGATAACAGAATATAAAAAATTATAACGTGAATATTATTTATATTGCTAAAAGAACGATAACAAAAAAATATAAATAACTTGAATATTATTTATATCGATAAAGAACGATAACAGAATATAAATGATAATTTGAATATCATTTATATCGCCAAAGAATGGTTAAAAAATAAGATGAAAACTTGAACAAGGCCCGAAATCACAATCTTTGAATCATTAAGCCAGAACTCTACCGCTACTCTATGAGACGCATATATGGAATAATCCCATATTTCCGGAACTGCTTGTACAAGCACATGCATTGTGTAACATCGACGTGATCCGTAGTGGACTTAATATTCGTTGTTCACGAGTGCTACCATTTTTTTTACAGCTGTACAAGCAGAACGTTATTTGATGTCTTGACGACGACATTCTTCACCATAATACAAAGGAAGTGGTTTCCCTTTAATTTAGTTTAACAACACGCAGTACATATTTATGCACATTGCATTGCAGATACCCAGGGTCGCATAACCAGTTTGATGCCTTGACGGCATGGTTTCTGTGCATTTTTACTTTAAGTTGGTGTAAACAATACGTAGTACATTACAATGGTCACCATTTGAGCACCTAATGTTCATAACGATTATTAGAGGACAAAAATTCGCTCCGGTGACGGGAATCGAACTCGGGTCCTTGGTTCTACTTACCAAGTGCTCTAACCACTGAGCTACGCCGAAATTTATCCACAGCACCGGATCTAATCCCTCTCACCTAGTGTTTTTTTCCCTTTGTAGCCTGACTCCAAGTTCGACATATATGTTGACATTTATTAAGTCAACTGTTATAATCATTGCTACCATAACAGACATATTCTACAGGACCAAAAATTAATGTTTACGTAGATTCTTCGCCAAACAGTGAATATTACTGTGGAATCACGGCCATCAAGTCACTCAGTTGAGTGCGCTCCTTGTATAATATTATTATTATTATTATTATGTACCGAACTAGGTTTTACCTTTCGTAGCATCCTGACATAAGCATTTAACGTTAGAGTTTGAACCCTGAAACTCCAGGATATAGGCCTACTAACCGATAACTTTCATAACTTGTTTGGGAACGAAAAATATGCGCTGTCTGGTAATTGCATATGGTTTCCTTATTATGTATCTCTCTGAAAACTTAAAATTTTGACGAATTATGCTACTAAGACCATAATATTTAATTATATTACTACAGGGACATCATTTTATTTTTACTAACATTTTTAATATTAACCTGTCTATACCTTTAGAGAACCGGAAACACCGCTTGCTCCCCCCCTCCAAGACTGGAGTTCGATGATACTGGCGTAAAACACAAATCACTCTACTAGGTATAGGAAGGAAAAAAAGTAGTTCATCCATTTACGTAAACTAGGAAATATTGCGATTTTGAGTTTGATAATTTTCATTAGGTTTTTCTTCAAATGAAAATACAGTACTGTATTAAGAATAAGTGTTTTTACTCACGAAGTGAGTTATCCATGCGAACGTATTCATTATGCGGTGTATATTATACTGTCTACAGCACATTAACGTACAATATAGAGAAAGAAGTTAAATTGAAAAATAATCATAATATGAATATTTAAACACAATTTTGAAAATGGTGGCCGTTCATTTCGATACAGGCTTCAGTTCTTTTGTGCATATTATCGCACTATAGACTATTGCATCTAATTCCAATTGCCAGTTTCGTCCTTCGTACTAGTAACTCATGTTGAATTAATTCTATACCTACTCTACGTACTGTTAATTCAATCTTCACTTCTGCCCGACCCAAAAATATAAAATTACTCAGACATGCTATCTACTGTCCGTCCAAGTGGTTATGCCGCAGGATTGTAGAAAGGGAGGAAATCACGTGACAGTTAATTACTTAACGAGGCCCTTTTATTTAAGTTAAATTAAACAGCTGTATAATATTACGTAAACGCCCAATTCCTAAGAGAAATTAATGTTTTCAGAAAAGAGCTAAGACAGCCCAGCTTTTACAGAGGGGCGAGCAGAAGCAGGTGGGGGAAATCGGGATCCGACGTAGGCAAACGGACAGTACCTGTGCGAAAATATGATTCAATATTGAAAGCGCTTTCGTCACTGGAAAACGCGAACATATTTCTGGAACGTACTATACTCAGTAACTCAGTACTGCTTACTATCTGCTGTCTTGGCTCTGTGTGGAGTTGGAACTTCATTAGTAGAAGGGGTGGGAGTGAAGTACATTCAAAAACTCAGGTACAATAAAAATTGAAGTAAAAATAAAATGATGTCCCTGTACATATTTTTACATATTTCGCTAAACAGTGTATATTTTTAAGATAATTACATATTTTTACATAAAATTAACGACCATGCCAAATGTTATTTAATTAAACGCCTTGTAAAAGAAATCATCAACATTACAGCATAAAATAAAACGAAATTATAAAAATATTTATGCTCGACCATCCCGAAATGTAGTAATTATACACCTGGTAGTAGCCCTTTAATACACCTCATTAAAGTACACCTATTCATTATAATTCAGTTGTTCAGCCAATGAGAAATCATCATTGTACCATTATAAAACCGCAAGTATCGATTATTCTCGGATATGCAATCGAAAGACAATTAGCGAAAAGTCACGGAGGCTGGAAATCCAATACTGTCGCAGAAGGTTATGTTCTGTTACTATAATAATTAGCGTTAATTGTAAATAATATTCAAATAAATTCAATTTGTCATCTCGTTTTTCAATTCTAAATCAATTTCCAGGTTATATCAAGCCTAATCTTCATGTTATTCTCTAGATTATATCAAGGCCAATGATCGTTCATCGGAAAAAATCAATACTTTCGCGTCTGCGCACATCTCACAATTCACGTCAGTTCCGCTCCTCACTTACATAACCATAACATGAATACTTATCAATAATTTCAAGTTAGAAATATGGTCGAGCATAAAAAGTCGTATGAAACTTGCCTATAATGGTAATTAAGACGCTCGTATGAAAATTATGAAACTCGCTTGCGCTCGTTTCATAAACATACTCGCGTCTTAATTACTACCATTATAGGCTCGTTGCATAATGTACTATTATACAGTTTTAAACTAAAATTTGTCACTACGTAATGGGATACACTTTTCAGCACAGGATAACCGTTCAGATATACAATAGTATTTCCCTGTTAATCCTGCCGTCTTGCACCTGATTCTAAACAAGAAAAAACTGCTGTAGGTGACTGACAGGTCTTGCTCGCTATGTAACGACTTCATGTAACATCACCGCATGAGCCAGATTCGCAGCAGGGAAACCCGGAACCCTCCAAATGGCATTTCTGTCAGCCACATCCATTTTTTAATTATGCAACAGTAATCTCATGCGGTATATAATAATACTGGGTGAACAGTATAAAGCAGAACAGGTTTCACGACTCTTCGCCGACCGACCGGCCGGTTATGCGCGCGGAGATGGGGAACTCAAGGCCGAGCGAGGTCGACTAAGAGCCGTGAAACCTGTTGTGCTCTATACTGTTCACCCAGTATAATGTCCGATCGCCGACGGAATTTAACTCCTGAAAATACGGAGAAATATCTTGTGGCACATTGTGCTTCATGCTTTGATTAACTTCAGAATCGCACCAAAAATTATTATCGTGAGATATAATGTGTAATTTGTATGGAGTTATTCTTCTAATTTATTTTTATTTAAAACAAAACTATTTTTTTTACTAAATAACAATTTTTTAATCCCTGTGCAATTTGGTATTACATATTTAGTAATTATTTTGAGGTTATCAATTACATATTTTTAGGTTCAATAGTATATATATAAATCCGGACTCCAGTGATGAGACATGGTCCATAACTGCAATCCGAGTTAGTAATAAAAGTAGTTTTCATTTTATGACACTTTCACCTTCAGACGTGAGCGAGAAATGGTCGATTAATAATTAAGGAGAAAAATTCGCTCCGGCGCCGGGGATCGAACCCGGGTCCTTGGTTCTACGTACCAAGCGCTCTGACCACTGAGCTACGCCGAATTCAATCCACAGCACCGGACTGAATCCTTCTCCTCCAATGTTTCCTTCCTAATATAATGGCAGTTGACACTGGACATATACGTCAACATATACGCCTAACTTGGAGTCAGCCCATAAAGGGAAACATTGCAGGAGGAGGATTCGGTCCGGTGCTGTGGATTGAATTCGGCGTAGCTCAGTGGTCAGAGCGCTTGGTACGTAGAACCAAGGACCCGGGTTCGATCCCCGGCGCCCGAGCGAATTTTTCTCCTCAAATATTAGTTGTCAATATCACATATTATTCTGTAGGACAAATTAATAAAATAATTCTATAATACTGTCATAGCTGCAGTGCATATTTTGTACAGATTACTGTGCACGTAACTGCGGAGTCCCGACCAAACAAGTCACTCAGCTGAGTGCGCTCCTAGTATAATGGCAGTTGACACTGGACATATACGTCAACAAATACGCCTAACTTGGAGTCAGGCCATAAAGGGAAACATTGAAGGAGGAGGATTCGGTCCGATATTGTGGATTGAATTCGGCGTAGCTCGGTGATCAGAGCGCTTGGTACGTAGATCCAAGGTCCCGGGCTCGATCCCCGGCGCCGGAGCGAATTTTTCTCCTCAAATATTAATTGTCAATATCACAGATATTATTCTGTAGGACAAATTAATAAAATATATCTATAAAGAGAAATGGTCGACAAATTTTGTCCGTAGATCGTTTTGATGGTCAAGATTGTTTTATTTCCCGTAACCCACGACACGGACATCCTAGCTCCATAGGAATACCTAATTTTATTTTCCTCTGAAAATAACCTTTGCTAAATGAGTTTGAATCCACAATCCTCTAGTGCAAACACTGGCTTAGACACAGCTACGCCATATACGATAAAGCAAACTACGTTTTAAATGATAACGTTTAAAACGAAAACGTTTTTTTGAAACAATAAAGAAATCTAGCCTTCGCGGTTGAAGTGATTCTATTCCAGTTTTGGGACTTAACAGGTCGAACTGTAATAAAACGTTAAAAATAACACTAGGTACTTTAAGAGTTAAAAATGTGTCATATTTTCTATTTCGATATACAGACATAATGTATGCAACCTGCCTATGCATGCTTATGTGAACTTAAAATTGGTTAAATATGCACTAAAAATGTTTTTAATTGTTTTACTTAGTACTGTATGCTATAATCATTTCAACGGGAAATGGGAATATTGCAATAAGATCATTTATGTACACATATAACGGTGGTGTCGACAGCATGACCATTATGACATTGCCAATATGTAGTATATTTTTCAACATCTGAAGATGGCATACACATGTGCCGAAAACGTTTATGTGATTAATAAATTGTAACACCTTTACAAAAAACAGATAAGCATTGACGGCCCATTCAAACTTTATCTTATTGTAGCTTGCTTATCGGACAAACTCCTAACAAAATGAAATATTCATTAAAGTTTACTGCTTAGTCATTATTGAGTTGCTGCTTTAGTCTAGCCTTATAGAAAATATGTTTAGAGTAGACATAATGCAGTAATAGCGATATTTAAATTAGGACAAACATGGAAATATAATTTGCATTTTAAGATACGCGAAAACAAAGCAAATCACTAAACAACTTTAAAAAAACGATAGGCCTACTAGGAAATGAGGCATAGTTCTATGATGTCAGATAAGCAGTAGAAAAAAAAATATGCAGAACTAAAAAAGCAGCGTGCATACTATCCTGAGTTGACGTGTTAACACAATATGTTGAAAAAATCGGACTCTATATTTCAATGAGAGTGTTCACATTGCTTTTATATGTCGAGTTATGACGTTGTTGTGTAATCTGAGACAACAGGCCATCTAACACATCAGATCAAGATCTGAACTTCATCACTCTTGTTTCATGTTAAGCTGAAATCCTGCGCATTGCTGCTACATACAGTACTTCCAGTTGAAGTTCATGCAGCAAAATCTCTCCCATTCCAGGAATTGTTGCAACAAAGCTGGAGAAATGCAACACTCAAATGAGAATGAGTATTTCTGCCGAAGAAGGACTCGCAGTGTGTTTAAGATTAGAGAAAACAAAATATTTTTCGGCAGTCTCTTCCCACGCTTCTCTGAGTGCAAATTGGTTCCTGTGCTCCTTGTCTGATGGATCGTACAAGATGGTTTTACTTTCGCACATGTTCAATGAACTCTCCTGCCTTATTCATAGTTACGGTGCAAGATTTGATAATCAGCAAGAAGTATACAGTTCTTATATTTTAACACGTCTGACGAAATCTGGGAGTCCAGATCTTGATCTGATGCGTCAGATGGCGCAGTAACCTGTCATACATAATACAACACATCAGAACAATGTGAATACTCTCATTGAAATTTAGGGTCCAGTTTTTTAAATAGGCCTAACATGTGTTAATAAGTGTTAACATGGCACGTCAGCCAATTGTGCACGTATTTCTCAGTTTAAAAACTCGTCTGTCTTTCAAACACTTTCAATATTCCACTTCACCATCAGATCACTAGAGGAACATATCTCTACCATTTTCGTTTTCCCTTCCGATAATAAATTCTTTCGCTTGATTTTTTCCTAACCTTTTAAAGTTTTGTTTACCGAAGACTTACAGGTCATTCGTTATCTCGTGCAACCAAATGATTCGTGCGTCGTAGCTCATAGCAGGAACCTTATGGTGCGGGTAAGCAAGCCAGCTATCTTGGAAGTCGAAGCGTAGCGAGAGCGGAAAACTTGTCAGTCCACTTTTTCCTCCTCTTCACACGCAGTAAAATTTCACGAGATACCGAATTGCATATTATCATTCAAATTATTGTATTTTAGTCAATTACAGTTATTACAACCGATAACGAACATTTCACAGTTTATACAACTTTTCACAACAGTGTGAAATACGGCACAGTCAATGATGTTTTTTCGATCTAGACCAGGCCTTAATGTATGTTCGGGTTTTCTATTTCAGTGTAGGAGCTCAGTGAAATAGTATATTATAACTTTATTGCGTATCATTGCTAAGTTTTATTTAGTGTAATGTGTTCATAAGTTCCTTTTACTTCTTGTTGCATAATATGTTGCAGAAATAATTACAAAACTGTGTTATTTTAATGTGAAGAGAATTTTACATGTTAACTTAAGGCCTCCCCACACCAACGCGAAATATTCGCAGCCGTGGCGGCGACGAATATTTCGCGTATACAGCGGCAACGAAATTCGCACGTTACCCCACACCGACGCGAAATATTCGCAGCTCTGACGGAGACCAAATTTCGCGTATGCACAGGAATATCATGTCGTAGCTCCTATGACAGTCAATCAATCGCACTGTTATTTTATGATTGGCAGGTCAATGTCTGAGGAGAGCATGGAACAAATTTTGAAATCAAAATTGTTTTTAAAACGCGGGGGGGGGGGAGATACTAATTTGGAAGTGATGTGTTCAAAATAGACATTTAGAAATTCAGAAGTAGTTAGCGGTAAACTTTTTTTATTTTTCATGTTAGAAGGGGGGTCAAAGCGAATGAAATATTGAGAAAGAATGGGAATTACTTTTAAAAGTTGCCACTATTCAAAATCTTTACTGGTTTTCTAGTTACGGCGAGTTAAAGAAAAGAGTATTTTTTTTATTTGGCGAAGAACTCAAGACAACATCTTGTCTGCTAATACAGATATCTTTGCCCTGATTTCAAATCCGCTTACAAAATACTTCCATCGCTTAAATTGTTTTAATTACTCGTATGTGTTTTGAAATGTAAAAATAAATATTAAAATAAATGTAATGAAAATATAAATAATGTAATTAAAAATAAATGTAATCACAATATTAAAATAAATGTAGTTACAATATTAAAATAAATGTAACTGAAATATTAGAATACATTTAATTAAATTATTAAAAGAAAAGAATCAAAATGGCGAACGATGATACCTAGTATTTAGCCTGAGATGTCGTGCTTGCGGTTGCAAACGTTGTCAAAGAACTTAGAGCTCTGGAGGAGAGAACACATAAAAAAAAGAAAGAAGTGTGGGTGAGAAAGTGAAATCCACGTAGAAAAATACAAAAGTGCATCAGAAACAAGGAGTTAAAGATATCTGAAAAGATAAATTACCTATGAAACGAATATTCAGAGAATCCCTCATAACATGAATTACCATCCCAGCACATATAAATAATTGAAAATAGTGAAATGAAATAAAAGATCCTTAATTGGTAACATATTTTTTATTCCTACTCAGAGAGATGACATTGGAAGATTCTCGGTCATTTAGCAATTTTCTAGGAATTGATGAGAGTACGTTCAACAAACTCCTAACACGATATAAATCATTTTAGTGCCGTGAAATCAATATATTCACATTTGGAAACAATTATTATACTTTAATTGTCCGCGTGTCTATCATAATGTAATATAGGCCTAATACGTCTAAACCCCCTCAATAACATATTTTTCATGTTTTTTTCATCATTAGATACAAAAAGAAAACCATACTGACTTCTACTAAACTTTTCAGCAAACTACTACTCTCTTGAATGTATAATGGCTACATTCACTAAAATGCGCTCTCAACGCAGAAAGTATCATAAAATTCATACAGTATTTGCAGTTCTAAATATATGATCGTGCAAAAATAGTGTGTTAAGTGCGTAACACAATCTCGAAAACAGAAGAGACTCTACTTCGTCTCGTCTTTTCGAACTTTTTTTGATTCTGTTATAATGCGTCCTTCAAGAGAAGGAAGAAAAGAGATGATACTAAGTCTAAAATCTGGGAGAGGTTTGTCCCACAAGTAGTGTTTATGTGGAAGTGTAAGTGTGAAGCAGTATAACTGCTAGGTGTAGATTTTTGCTAATTTTTTCGGCGATGTATGAAATGGAGGAGGAAAGGAACTGGCCACCCTACTCCATTATCTCCTGGCCTAGTTGCTTCATAAGAGGTGCTTTCTCGGTATAATTTGTGACGTTCAGACTTTTCTTCGGAAAATTGACTAAACAACAATCCTATAATATTGTATTTACTTACTTACAAATGGCTTTTAAGGAACCCGAAGGTTCATTGCCGCCCTCACATAAGCCCGCCAGCGGTCCCTATCCTGTGCAAGATTAATCCAGTCTCTATCATCATATCCCACCTCCCTCAAATCCATTTTAATATTATCCTCCCATCTACGTCTCGGCCTCCCTAAAGGTCTTTTTCCCTCCGGTCTCCCAACTAACACTCTATATGCATTTCTGGATTCGCCCATACGTGCTACATGCCCTGCCCATCTCAAACGTCTGGATTTAATGTTCCTAATTATGTCAGGTGAAGAATATTATAGGGATACGTAACAAGCTGTTTTTTACGGTGATGGGTTGTTAGCCCTTCGCCCAACCCCCAAGCTGGAGGACCACCCCTTATCGGCTGTCCACGACTGCTTATTCAATATATTCGCAGCTACCCTCCATATCTGGAGGCCGTCTCCTCTATCCGCAACCTGAGGACGCGCCATGC
Source organism: Periplaneta americana (assembly GCF_040183065.1). NCBI lineage: Eukaryota > Metazoa > Arthropoda > Insecta > Blattodea > Blattidae > Periplaneta > Periplaneta americana. Next base: position 121,165,204 of record NC_091127.1, read on the forward strand.
CGTGGTGATAGGGACCCACAATACATGGTATAATATTGTATTTAATATTTAAAAATTAATTGCAAGTCGGTTATTTTAACATTATGTAGACAAATATCGCGTAACAAAATAAAAATATTAGCTTAAGTCCAAAACATTACCAAACGCGAGTACACCTACTAATGTTAGGAGATACAGCGCGAATCCGTAAGGTTTAATGAAAACAATTAATAAGCCTATTTATGTTTATTGAAACAACTCTTCTGTACTAGCTAATACAAAAGTTCCTAGAGTATTTCATAGGAATAAAATATGAACGAGATTAGTTTTGACAAAAAATTGCTATTAAATATAGGCTTATATGTTTGCTTTTAAGAATGAAACCTTCCCTAAACTAAGAAAATTATTAACTTTGAACTATTAAACCTTAGTAAGATGTCAAATGACGCAAAGTTCATATAGATAGGTTCTCTAGAAATATATTTCTGTACTAAGCAATGCTATGATATTCTGAAGGACTGATAAAAGTCAACAGAGATGCGAATATGAAATTATTCCTTATAGACAGGCCGTATGTAGGCTAGAATTTTTCTCTTAAGATATGTTAAAGATGTTAATAACTTACCACTTTCATTAAATTCCAATTGGATTGCATCTCATATTGCCCTTTTTCCTTGCTTACTTGTAATCCTCTAGAATAAATCGTATAAAACTGGATGTTTCCTTACAATTTCTCACAGAACACTATCAAAAAATTCGCGGCAGCAGCGAAAAAACCGCGCAGGCGGCGAATCTAAATTTCAACGCTGCAGATTCGCAGACGTCCGGCGATACTTTCGCGTTGGTGTGGGCACACTCATATACCGCAATGTACACTGAGGTAGTGGCAACTTTGCGAAGCGAAACATTCGCCACCGGTGCGAATATTTCGCGTCGGTCTGTTCGGATCAATATTTTAATTTTAGAATGGAAGCTATTTTGAGGTTTAATAAAAAAGAATACAAGTTAAATACAGTAAACATAACCTACAATTTCCATATGACATAACATACATATGTAATGGCAGGGCATTGGAGACCAATAAAATTAGACAGAAAGGAGTAACTGGTACAGTTAAAATAACCTATAATTGAGGACCGTTTTGCAAAACTTGCTATCTGAAAAAAACTAAATTTTACAGGAGAGACAAAACACTATAGTAAGCAACTTTTGCTGTAACTCTCACCCATAGCAGGAAGCAAGTTTTGAAAAAACGATCACACTCTGACACACTACGATGAAGAGAAATAACCCAATTTTACTAAGACGCCTTGAACATCATGTAGAGGCCTGCCTTATGTTAACGGATCCATCAAAATCTCAATTTTGCAAATTTTGCAGTTAGCAAGTTTTGCAAAAAAGGCCCTCAATTTCAACATATCTAAATATTCGTGCGGTGTAACTGAAAATTATTGAATTATGCATAAATGAATGTACAAAAATTTTGCAATACTTAATCGAAATAAAGGCAGGTATTACACATACGAACAACGTAATTTTCACACCAATAATAATATTTCACTTTAACTCGCAAGTGAATTATATCTGAAGTGTCTCATAATCATTATTTTAAATATTATTAATGCAATTACACTACATTTTAGGGAAATATATGTTACTGTTTATGTATTCCAATTAATTTATATGGTTGAAACGCCGCTCTTCGTGATCGGGTTAAGTGAGTCACATGGTTTGCCTTACGGTCTGTATTGGATCATGGTGGCAGTGGCACAGTCTATTGTTCCTAGTACTCACAGTGCTCCAAGCGGCTAGCAACTATCGCGAGAAATGCAAAAGTCATCCCAAGCCTCGTGAGTGTATACGGGGGCGGTAAACTGCACACACGTTTCAAGTATATGACCGGAAGGTAATTTACACACATGTAATTTGCACACACCGATTTTGGATATGTAATCTGCACACGCAAATAACCCAGGTAATAAAAACAGGATTTAAATTGCACACAGCGCTACAATGGCATATATTTACTTTGAACATACTCACTATTACAATAGTAACGTATTAACCAATATTTTTTATTGGTATATGATGAATTCCATTCGGGATATATGCCCCTCATTAAAATCTTTTTATATTTCTCTCCATAGTTTCTTTCCTTCTTAAGGAGCCCTTTTTTTAACTTTTACAGCAGTGGATATCCCCTGAATGTTCAGGTATGTGTATATTTTAAATTCAATTAACCTATTTGTAAAAGTATAAATATCTGGATAAGCAGAGTAAAATGTCTTGTTGAATCTAATATGAAAGTACATACAAGCATTAATTAGTTATACGCTGCAAGCTTTCTGTTTTAGTTGCCCAGTTTGAAGGAGGAAAGGTAGCGTCATCGTCCACATAGCTGTCTACTAAATAGTCACAAAAGTTATCTAGTCTTTCATCTTGTATCATCAGATACAAAATAGTCGCCAACCTCATGTGAGTTTAAAAATGGTAGACTGAATACAAGTTTTAACCATCTGCCTATTTCAGATTCACGTTTATATTATTTTATGAAAGCATATTTTTTTAATCTGACGAAGCCAAAATTGACTTAGGTGGAATCTACATCCAATGACATTGGCCTCACTCCATACAACGTTTATTGCAGCATGGACAGCACTTATAAACAACTGCGTTCAAGGGCCAATGTTTTATGTTGAACTGTTGCGTAACTATCCATCCAAGTCAGTCTAACTCATACAGTATCTCTCTAATCCCATTACAAGCTGCGTAAGTCAATTGTGCTTGTCACCCGTAACATTGGTTGACATTGTCTTCGATTTATATGTCGTTTATTAAAAAAAATAGCTCGAGTCATGCTGTGTGTGTAAATTACATACGATTCCTACCACCTAGGTTTTGTTGTGTGTGCAGATTACATACCACAAGTGTATAGCAAAGGTATGGGAAAAAATATACCTGGAAAGTGTGTGTAGTTTACCTCCGCCCAGTGTATATATTAGTCTGTGGCTTTACAACAGAAAGGAAAGAGACAGACGGTAGAGGTAGTATATACCGCTTGGTCGAGCTATATACAGGGATGGGCAGCAATGATTCAATGGATATTGGGAAGAGAACTTATTAAAACTGTATTCATGATTTAGATTTATCTGAGAAGTATAAGTGCATTATAAGAATGTAAGTTTTAATATTAATGCTTATTTTTCACAAGTTTGCTTTTTAATCAAATTTAATATTTCTCAACTTTTTTTATTTTCTCAACTTTTTTATTTCCTCAACATTTTTTTTATTTTCTCAACTTTTTTTACAGAAAAACGTAATAGTAGTTACAGCTGTTAAAACATATACCTAGGTAACTTGCTTTGTACTATAATATTGTTTTGATTAGTTTATTCATTACTTTTATAAGGCTATCAATATCAATTCCAACTTACCATGTCATACTCAAACTCTTTCTTTGGGATATCACTTTCTCTATGAACGATGTGTTTCATTCACTTAGTATGGTATAATTGTACTACTATGAAATTAATGTGAATATTCCTTCTTAACTCTTTATTATGTTATTAACATTTAAAACATAAGTGCAATATTAAGAAATTGCTGTTAGTACTTTTGTTTTACACACAATATAGAAAATATCAAACAGAAAGAAACTATTTAAAAATAACGACAAAAAATTTCACGTTCTGTTTGAAGTTTGTCCACCACTGTTTTCTTAATCCAACAGGCTGCTTATTCATATAAATCTTCCTCCTTCCATACCTAGCGCTTAATGCCTGCGCACGACGTCAAGGTCAGAAAAATTCGCTTCCTTTGACATCACTGGTCTAGATCATTAATGCGAGAGGGTGATACGATGTCGTAGAACTATGAGGATCCGAGTGCGCGCAAGAAGCGGAATAAGTAGCATCGATTTTCAAGTCATTATATTTCGTAAACGAGGAAAAGGCGAAATTAACGACCATACACATCCCTTAACGAACAAAAATTAGCTTAAAAATTTTAATTTTCATTAAATTCATGCACCATGACCTGGGACGGTTCCTTTGCAGTTATTTTACATTTTAGAGGTCGGTCCGCAACTGGTTATCGCGCGGTTACAGCTATTTAAAAAACTGAACTCGAAAGTACTGGAATAAGAAACGCTTACTAACTAAATGAAAATAAAAATAGCAATACAGGAAAGTTGTGAAGGTATAGAAAAATCCTTACAGAGGGATCTGAAGGGTTCTGTAGATAATTTCAGCCATCATTGCAAACAGATTCACAGATGTAAAGAAAAATTTCGTATCAAGTATTCCGATTGGTAGAAAAATAAAAAATAAAAAATACAATTCTCTAAATCAGTGTGCAATGCAATACTCGCTAGAAAAACAGGAGCTGTATCTACCCGCATCCACTTCTTCTCCAGCAAGATTCGGTAAACTATTCCGTGGAAGTAGTACTAGTCGTAAAAGGTACGAAATTCAACCTCGTGTCTCTGCACATTCGCAATAAGAACTAAACCGTTAAATTTATTGTTTGGAAAAGAAACTACCAAACTAAAGAGGAGTAAGTTACTATAATTGAAAATAAAATAATGTTCCTCAAACCATCTATAATAACAGTTAATCACAAAAAGAGTGAGGTAGGCTACATCAAAAACTGTTTACTAATGGAAAAATCTGTAACGCTATTACAGACACATGGCACAGTGTGCAATTTTCCCAGTCCAGGTAGACAAAAATCAAATTTTGACTTCTTTAGTTACGCATAGGTGAATTTGAATTCATGTTCTTTAACATTTGAGGAATGTTGTGAGAAATAGCTTTTACTGTTTTATCAACGGTAAGTTGTATTTAGAAAGGTTTGAACAATTAGTTCTTCCTAATACTTCTCCCTCCTGTTCAGACGTAGACAGAGAGGCTTACTATGTGGGTGAAAAAGAGTTAATTGTTAGCGATTTATTGCGTTGTGAGACATGGAATCTGTTCAGATAGGTACGTTCTTACTAATGTAACTTCAATTACAAGTTTGTAATGTATTTTTATTCTTATAGAAAGGTTTAAACATTTTATTGAAAAAAATATATTATTTTAAAGTTTTCCAAATATAATGTGAGTTTTAATGTATCCAGTCACGTCCGGTAACAACAATTCTTTTACCATTTAATACATAATAATTTAGAGTATTGAATTCTTGTTTTAAAGTTTGCGCGTTCTTGCGCATTTATCAGTAATTAATTTTTTTTCAGTGGTGAGCCATACAGTAACTTCTCCATCTTCGACTTAACAGCAGAAACGAATCCTGGATTAAGGAAGTTTTTAATCACTTGCGAGTGTTTGCAAAATTATTCACATGACATCGAACATCAGGTTAGAAATACATTGGACACATTTTATCTAACCTTAACAAACGGGCAGTGAATCAGAAAGCAAATCACTAGCTGGACAAAATTAATAACTTCTCTGCATTCTAACGAATTGTTATGAAATTTTGTACATGCCTTACAGGTGGCACACATGTTTTGTGTACAAACTCTGATTACGTCTGTACAAGAAAACTGCCCCTTTATAGCGGGTGCATTTAAACAAAATTAATAACTTCTCTCCTATATAACATATTTTTAGAAACTTCGTACAGAAGTTACAGGCGGAATATATCTTTTTGTGTACAAAGTCTGATTATGTTTTATACGAGAAACTGCCCCTTTATAGTGGTGTATTTAGAGAAAATTAATAACTTCTCTCCTATATAATATATTTTTATGAAACTTTATACAACTAGGTCTACAGGTACCATATAGATGTAATCAGAATTTGTACACATAAATATGTGCTACCTGTAACTTCTTTACAAAGTTTCATAAAAATCTGTTATGTAGGAGAGAAGTTAATTTTGCGTAAATGTCCCCCCCCCTGTAAAGGGGTACTTCCTTTATGGAACCGTAAATACAGTTTGTACACAAAAAAATATATCCGACTTGTAACTTCAGTACAGTGTTTCATAAAAATCAGTTAGATTGGAGAGAAGTTATTATTTTAGTATAAAACCACCCCTATAAAGGGGTAGCTCCTCTTACACAAACGTAGTCAAAGTTTGACACAAAAAATGTGTGCTATTTATAAGGTCTATACAAAGATTCATAACAATCCGTTGGAATGCAGAGAAGTTAGTAATTTTGTCCAGCTAGATTTGCGTTATTGCACAATGTGCATCAGCGAAAAGATGTTCTGTATGTGGTGCTGGCCCGAAGGCAATGAATAAGACTGATGTTTTGGAAAAACCATGTACTGAACAAAACAATAAATTTGTACTTTCAACCCTTCATTGCTTCATTTCGTTTTTCGAATGCCTCTTGCACATTTCGTATAGGGTTAAAATTAAGAAATAGTAGGCCTAAGTAAAGAAATCTGAAGACAAAATAAAAGTGAAAGATATAAAAAAAAATTCGATCAGAGATGTGTCTGTTTATTGACCAACCAAGACCTGGAGATAGTGGAACATCAAATGAGCCGTTCATAGCAAAAGTGGTGTAAGTCAAAATTTAGTAATGAGGTTTAAAGTAAAAATTCTGTAAAATACAGCGCAAAGTAGCAATTAATATGTCCTTCTTGCTATCCACTAACTACTAATAGTTTAAATAAATTGAATATTAATTGCTACTAGCAATTAATATGTCCTTCTTGCTATCCACTAACTACTAATAGTTTAAATAAATTGAATATTAATTGCTACTTTGCGCTGTATTTGACAGAATGTTTACTTTAACCCTCATTATCCATTCTTGACTTACACCACTTTTGCTCTGAACACTGATGGTAACACTGCCCGACACATCTTTGACGATCCTGTTTTGTCTTCTAACATTGCAGGTGTTAATGATGAACTAATAAGACAACTCTAAATTATTTTGTCTACAATTTCCTGTCCGTTTCCAAACAACATAGTCTCATTCAACAAATATGCACAAAAAACAACAAAATTATATCTAAATCGGTATGCGTGGTACCATATGCCATTTACAGTGCATAAAGTGTTACATTCTCTCTAAATCACCCTTATAAATGCATAAGTCTTCTTATACAAACGCAATGAGATTTTGTACACAAAAATGCTACTTGTAACTCATGTACAACTTTTCAAGAAAATATGTTAGAATAATAATCTGAAACCACCGCCTATAAAAGGGGTAGTTTGTCCTAAACGAACGTAATGAGAAATTTGTACGCAATAAATATATACTTAATAATTATGGCTTTTAAGGAACCCGGAGGTTCATTGTCGTCCTCATATAAGCCCGCCATTGGTCCCTATCCTGAGCAAGATTAATCCAGTCCCTACCATCAATTCTCACCTCCCTCAAATCCATTTTAATATTATCCTCCCATCTACGTCTTGGCCTCCCCACACTTTTTCAGATTTTCTATCACAATTTCAACCTCAGAAAGTGTGGGTTCGGGTATATATGGCTCAGCAGTTTGTATTTACATTTCGTCCTGATCCTTTCTATTTGGCCTATGTATATTTAGTAGTTGTCTAAAATAGTTCTTCCATCTGTTCAGGACTGAATGAGAGTCTGCAAGCAAGTCACCATTCTCATCCTTGATCACATTTACCCTTGTCTGATATCAACAAATATATACTACCTGTAATTCATTTATTTTCTTCAAAACCGCCACCACTAAAGGGTTAGTTCCCCTAACGCAAACGTAATGAAAGTTTGTATACAAGTAATATACGCTCCCTGTAACGTCTATATACATTTTCATGAAAATTTGTCTGATAAGAGAAAAATTATTGATCTTGTCTAGAACCACCCCTATAAAGTGGTAGTTCCTCTTACACAAATATAATGAGAGTTTGTACGTAAAAATAATATACTACCTGTAACTCCTGTACAAAGTTTCATGAAAATCTGCTAGGTAGGAGAAAATCTATTAATTTTGTCTAAAGCCATCTCCAATAAAGGGGTAGACTAGTTACTCTAATACAAACATAATGATATTTTGTACACAAAGGGGTAGTTACTCTTACACAAAGATAATGAGTCTGTACAAATAAAATATATAGCACCCGTAACTCCTGTGCAAAATTTGTTAGATAAAATATAAGTTATTAAATTTGTCCAGCTAGATTTTCGTTTTGACCCACTGTGCAACGAGCCGATTCATACTTATAATTATGTCTTCCCCACAAACACTTTTTTCTAGAGTTAAATAGCAATTCATTCTCACATGAAACTGTTTTCAAAAATCGCACAGTGCATATAGATACGCATTGGCGCGTCCAAAGTGAAAGGGAACCGAGGAGCAGAGTGGGCGGCAGGCCGATCCACTTGCCGTAAGTCGGTAAACCAAACCAGTAACAACTCGTATGTACAGAATTTTGTTTTAGATCGCCAGAAGGGTTTATTCATTATTATACTTCAGATGGATTAATGTAATACGCGTATGAACTATGTCGTAAAAGTTTACAATACAACACGTTTATGCATTTTGCTTTCATTTCCAGTGCTCAAGAACAGGAAGAGCGGACAATGCAAGACACACTTCTCACTGATGGAAAAGAAGAGTGTAATGAAGACAACGTTCTTAAAGGTTCACCTGAAGACGTTAATAGCCTCCTTACATCAAGACCACTTTTTCCTCAAGTAAGACAAAAACATTTAAATGCATCCAATAATGGAGTTCATATTCCTCTCTTTAGTCTTCTCTATGTCTGACGCTAGACGGAAAAAAAATGTTGAGACTTTCTCTACATAAGGAAAATGCATTGTCGTCTTAAAAAATTAATAAAACAACGTAAATACAGAAAATTCACGCTAACGATGCCAAAATGATACAAATAATAAGGTTTTAATATGACTATTTTAAGATAAGGAACCCTAATATTTGATATTCCTAATAGGGTTTCCTATAAGATCCTAAAACCTAGAAGTGAAATGAATGTTGAATTTTTTAATCTGCTCCTTTTTCATTTACTGACATAGGTGTAGAATAGAGACCTGAAACGAAACAATTTGTCCTAGAATCTAAGAACAATTTATGATAAATTCACGGCAACTAATTATAGGATAAAAATTAAGTTACACTTCAAAGAGAATGTAAGCACAAATTAATGTGTGAAAGGTATACCTATATGGATGAAGGAAAGAATGCGCACAAAATGTGAATAGATTAAGTTTATCACTCGATAAAAAAAAAAACTCTGTTATGGAATCTCCTCGGTTAGGACACTTTAGTACATATCGCTCTCACAGTTGTTCAGAGTAACCACATATACACTCGTTATTTGGTTCATGGTAGACTTTTGTTCTGGTGAGCTTAAAATGGAAGCCATGTACAGTTACCCTTAAAAGGAATGAGACGACTCTTGGTCGTCGGAAGTTAAAGTTCTACAGCGCGGTTCACTCGATATCGACGTAACAATACGAACTATGACAAATACAACAAGAATTGTTACAAGGACCACAACAAGGACAAGGACCAGAATAAGGATCACGAAGAAGATAGCCATTTAAGGCCACGATTTCACAACATAGCTCGAGATATAAAAATATCATTGCTTCTCTGTACCGAGTGGCAAATGTCTGCTATGGGATCTACATTCTGGACTGCTGCTGTCACTGTCTTCTCTCGGTAGCTCATATAGTAGCGTGTCGGTTCAACTATATAACCGAAACGTCTCGTGTTCGATCCCGGGTAAAACTTTTTTTATTGAGGTGTAATTAATTTCTTCAGAGTTCCTCGACTGTCTAATTTGTCGAAAAATATGGAATAATTTATGCCCAATTTCTGGGTCTTACAAGTGGGCTGAACGTCGTCAAAAAAAATAAATAAATCTTACTTGGAAGTTAAAAGTATTCTTCCTCAAACAAAAATCATAAGAACCAAAAAGAGACCTGTTAACTTAAAATCTTGTCCACATGCCATCAGCTTCTATTACAGTTCTAAGTCAATCCGATATGGATGTCACGAGATTGTGAAATAAGTTCTGATCCCCGGCGAGATCTTCACAGGTGTCAACAACTTTATTCCACAATTCGCCTCGATTTCGAGGGCGTTGGTGGCTATTCTGTAGTGACATAAACATAGATTATCTCTCGGAACTTTTCCGTAAAAGTAAATTAAATTCACTCCTTGAAACTGACAATCTTAGTCGTAGCGTAATTTTCCCACCAGCATACGAACTGAAGTAGCACAGCCATTGATATAAGTTTTGTACACAGAATTGGACTGAATTTCTATTCGACAGAATCTATAATCACTGGCTTGTCTGAACATGATAAACAAATCCTAGGGGTTTCCAATGCCACTGAACAATTTCAAAATATTAATTTAAAAATTAAAAAGGGTCGTAAATGCTGTATCTAGTGATTATTTACATTTATGTGAGCAAAATGAATCTTGGAAAAACATATATGGTACTGGTACTACTGATATTAAGAGTAAATGTATTGTATTTTTCACTTAATTTCAGAATCACTCCAGTGGATGTTCTCCACTCAATGTTGTGAAAAAATTAAAAAGTAAAAAAATCTAGATGACGCAGGGACTTAAAAATCTCATGTATTAAAAAGAAGAATCTATATGTAATGAGTTGCAATGTAATGATCCTCATGTTCTTAAATACTACAAGTAGTACAGCGTAATTTATCAAAAATTATGAAAGAGAGAAATAGAATACATTTGAATAGAAAAGTACGAAATTCAGATAATGCAATTAAAGCTATTCGGAATATTATTAAAGTTAAACTTGTAGATATCCTAAAAAAGAAAATATTTTTTTCATTAAAACCAGTGATTATAAAGTAGAGGATCCCAAATCTATTGCAAATTCTTTTAACGTCTTATAGTATATAGTACGGAAATATTATTGACAACTTAAACATTCAGGATTTTGCAAAAGATACTGCAATTGGTTACTTAACAGATGCATTTAATAATTAGTATTAATATATGTAATTAGTCAATAACTGCAACAGTGCTTTTTCATTCAATCATAACATGAATAAAATTGAATGCACATTAAATGAAACACTATTGCAAACACGTAGATAAAATAGTTAAAAATCAACTGAAGGGGTGAGAATGAAATAATCTAAAGCCACACTTTTAACGAAAATTGTTTTGTGGGAGTGCATTTCTTACACATATGGGAAAGCTACTAATGAAATATTGTAATAATTACTCACTAAATGACATAGCCTAAGGACTCTAAACCTTTGTAAAAGTTTGTCTCTGTGGCTTAGGAATATTTTTTAATTTCATTTTAATTGTTAGTTTTAATATATATGAATTTACAATGCATATGTGTATAAATGCATTCATTAGATTAACGTTTATAATATTATATCTTATAATTTTGTATTGTCTGTGATCATTAACACTTAATCTGAGGACTTTTTAAACTCTATTGCAACGTTAGTTAGCTATTTCAACGTTATTTAGACAAAAAAAATCGTTGATATAGACTAAGAATCGAACTCGCTCTTTTCTACACAACATGCAGAAGTCTTAGCGTCAGAGGCACTGAAACGACAGAAAGCTTTCCTTTCTGTGCGGAGTGTCTATCTAGTCATGAAGGTCCATTGTCGATTTAACTACACGATTTATGTATATATTTATCTTTTATTTACGTAATATTATAATATTTTTTGCTGTTTTTGAAGTGAATTTCGGAACGAAGCTAGTAACAAATCAAATAGCCTGCATTTAAGTAACTCAATATTCGTTATCTTGTGTATCAGTGCTCTGGTCTCCGATCATGCGCAGTGTCTTACATCTGAGACTTACGAATATTCAATCCTCTCATTCTTTTCCAGGGAAACTGTACATGCATTCGGTTTATCAAACGCCTCAGAAAGTAGTTAGCGCTCGTCCATTCGCTATTTATCATAGCATCTGTACCGTAGAATTTCTCCCAGAACTTTCTTTCTTTTGCTGAAGTTCGCCGAGTAGTATTAGGGGAGAGTTGGGTAATATCGGACATCGGGTAATATCGGACAGTGCGTCTCTTTCATCTACCACCATATGGTAGTACCTTTTTTTTTCTTTTTAATTTATTTACTTATTTATTTATTTATTTCTTATTTACTTATTTTTTTAAGTTCTTAACAGTTTTTATTTTACTGTTTCTTCATATATTACCTCATGCGATAAGTATAACATTGTAAACTAATTTCATAATAATGGTCCATGGGCGTGAATTTGAACTGCCACTGGGGGAAACCCTGGTGTACCAGCATCATGCGGAAGTACTGCGTGAAGCCTGCAGCCAGGTAGTGCCACTCGAAACTTCTGTCCAGCAGCCAGGTCTTGGGGTCCTCTCGTTTTAGATCGGATTCGCACTCGCTCTTGTGAAGGTACACCAGACACACCTTTCCGATGCCTTGGCAAGCGTCCAGTTCGAAGATCTTGCACTTGACGCCGAAGTTGGGGCGCTGCCTGGGGTCGTCCTACTCGCTGCAGATCTCGATGTCCAGCAGCGTGGGGCATTCCGCATCGCCCATGCTCTTGACGCCGGCCAGCCGTCGTAACTCAGACATAGAGTTGATCTTCATGTTGCCGATGGGGAGCACCTCGCCTTGTGGATATTCTCGACCATGGCTTCATTAAAGATCGGACATCCTCTCTCCTTTCTTCGTGGAAGTTTTGTTCTTGTGAACTTTCTACCCGTGCTCAAGCAGGTACGCTACACATTAAATGAGAAAGATCTCTTCTAACGAAATAGAGTTAGGAAATGATCCCAGGATGGAGGCAGCATTCCCTCGCTGAACCGCTATTCCAATGCGTTGACGAAGGAAATTGATACATCTAGGATCGCCGGTACGGGACAGTAGGCGTGTACCAATTTGGGTGAGTAGATCTTTAGCGTCTCTACACCACGGACCAAAGGTCTCAACTGCAAAAGCGACGAAGATGTAATTTGATGTTAAATGTTCATATTTGCGTCGTTTAGCATGATAAGCGGATTCAGCAGCAGATCCGGCACAATTGACAGAAGATTTTAAATGGGAAAGGGCTAATGTATCTACACATGTAAAATCCCAGATGAGTGATTTACCTTTGGACCAAGGAATTAATGTCAAGCCGTCAGGTCGTTTACCATCCGACCGGCTAATACCAGATGGTTCAAGAAGAGTTGGAATGTCACAGGAGGTTAAAGATCTACTAATGATGTTATTAATAGCAGAATGCCTAGGAAGGCGGCCTTTACTTCTGGCACAGCTTAAGGCATGACGTCCAAAGGAATCCACAGTCTCTCCGCATATACATTGGTGTACATGGCAAATTTTGCAGCCCAGACGCAATGCAGTAGCGATTTGGAAAGATTTACCGTCCATCAAGGTACCAACATAGGAGGAAGGCAGAGCATGGAGCCAAGATCCAGATTCCTTCTCTTGGAGAGCTTTAATACGAGCGATGTCCTTGTCAGATGTGAAAGAGGATATAAGAGAATCAAGTATTTGACCTGCAATAATCTCATCCCAGGCTTTTTGAATGGCTGGATTCTGGGGAGGAGCAAAGTTATTTGTTTTTTCGTACCACTTATTTAAGGCTTCAGGAACATAGCAAATGTCGACAGCATCACTGTAAATAGGGAAAATAAATTTGATGAAGTCAATAACGCCAAAGAGTGAAGATAAAAAAGCTGGTATACAAATATCAGTAAGTGTATGAATACCGAGGCCTCCTAATTTAATAGGGAGAGAAGCCTGTACCCAACTGTTGTTGTCAAAAGAAGTATTTAAAATAGATTGTAAAGACTGCTTTAATAAATCATCTGCCTGCTGGAGAAAAGTAGGAAAAAGAAATAAGGGTGTAGTTCTTAAAAAATAAGTGAATTTAGGGATTAATAGGCAATTTTTGACAATGAAATAAGAGACTTAGGGATGAAAATGTTCAAGACGACCGAACAGAGTTTTCAGGAGCTCCAATTTTTGAGTAGCTATTTCATCAACAGAATCTAAAAAGATGGGAGAACCCAGGACGGACAGATTTGACTTTGTGACAGTTTTAATGCCAGGAGCAATATTCTGGAAAGAAGATAAAATATTTGGGTTAATAGCAGAACAAAAATAAATTTCACATTTATTAGGATTAATCTCAAGACCAAGTTCGGACCCAAGATGAATGATTTTCTGTAGATTACAAAGAACATCATGGGAATCTCCAGCTAAAGTCCCATCATCCAAATAAAAGAGATTTAAGTCACTAGTTAATTTTTGGATGAGGGAGTGGACTGTAAGACTGAAGAGTAAAGGCCCTAAAGGGTCTCCCTGCTGACAGCCTGTTTGTGATAAAATAATTTTGGAATTAAAAAATAGATTGGACGAATATCTATAAGACTGCCAAACAAAAGGGTAAAAGCTGGGGAATTTTTCTAAAAAAGAGTTTAACATGATATCACGTTCAATGCAGTTAAATGCGTTCTTAAAATCTATCTTCAATAGAATTTTATCTGAGTTATCATAAGTATGTAAGAAGGATCTTACAGAGTGTATAACAGATTCACAACCTTTAGGAGAACCAAATCCTAGTTGATGAGGTCGAATGGCATGGTTACTTATCTCTACGCGACATCACAGAAACGTAACCATGTCAATCAGGTACTATCATCGTGTGGTAGATGAAAGAAACTCTCTGTCCGATATTACCCGATGTCCGATACTACCCGACTCTCCCCTACGTATCATCGTGTGGGGTAGTTCTTCGATGAGAAAAGATTCTACTGAAAGCTCATAGGTGAGGTGGAATGATGTGAATTTCGAGATACCAATATTTTTTTTCTTTTAGGTAAGCAGCCTTTACTTTTTCAATTTGCCTCAGATTGCTTCGTATTTAAAAGTTCCCATCTGGCCTATATACCATATGTTAATATTGGGAGTACTTTGAACCCGAAGAGCTGCATGACCGCTTTGGTGGACACCCTGATGAGGTCTTTTATGTCATTCATTGCCACTGTTGCTCTGATGGCTCTGTCTGTTGTGTGTTGCGTGAATATATTTCCCCCAGCTTTGGAAGGTAACTCCTAGATGTTTGAAGTTGTTAACCATGGCGAGTGTTGAATTGTTGAGCGTTATTTTGTCTACTGCTGTGAGTCTGCCCCCTTTTCTGAAGACCATGTAAATTGTTTTCTGTGGGTTTACATTGAGATCGTATTCCTGGGCCCAGATTTCAACTTGGTTGAAAGATTCCTGTAGGTCTTCGCATCTTGCTGTTATGAGAGCAATGAGAGCAATGCCGTCTGCGTGCATATATTTCGCTCATTTGCTGCAAAAGTGATACATCTAAAAAATAGCAAATTTTTTTAGTTGATAGTACAGAAAGAATCGTTATGACATAACAGTTCTTTCTATACTATCAACTAAAAACTTGAAATTTTGAGATGTGTCACTATTGCAGCATATGAGCGATATATTCTCGTGTTCTCGTTGATGACTAGGGTTACATCTGCTTTGGAAATGATGAATAAAAGTGGGCTTAATAATGTACCTATATAGAGGGGAAGCTAACCACTGCACAAAAGTAAAACTGGTAATAGATCAGGGATGCGTGCTCATACCACAAGCTATACAACTCCGACAAGATTCACTTTCTAGGAAGATAAAGTATAAGCATCGCTCTTAGGGAAATGTTGTGCTGGTGCTTGAGAGCACACAGTGCAGGAGCTTTGACATGCCTGTAATAGATCATGAGGAGAGGTTTGAAAAATCTAAATAAGTTTTCTTCTAACATTCACCGTTTTACAGGAAATCGTTATATTTCTATGAAGCATTTGGCAACATCACGGCTACTGCAATAATCTAGCAAGCTAGGCCACCCATCCCTTATCTCATCCTTCCCCTCTGCTGTACTCAGTCACACGCACTCGACAGTGCGCTGAGTGGCAAGATTAATTTTTCAACGATTTTCGCAATTATTCAATTTGAATTCATTGCTAAACGGTTTATTTTGCAAAAAAAAAAAAAGAAAAGAAAAAGAAGAAGATTCAAGGCACTAACTATTAATATATTTACCTATCTGCCTGTATTACAATCAGCAAAAATAAATAAAATAGATAATTAAATAAATTTATTAATGGTGTAAATTACAATAATATAATAAATCACAGTAAAGACAAAATTATTTACACTGACTACTTACTTCTTGTTTTGTTTTTGCATGTTTACTGCCTTACTCACTGAAGGCAGACCTGAACTTATATTTGGGGTTCAATGCCACTGATCTATACCCCACAAGCAACTACAATGTTGAGCATTACTTGGTGACTCCAGGTAACAAAACGCAGGGCTCTATAATGTTTTATTTCATTTATAATCGTACAGTAGCTTTAGGTAATGTTACTAAAAATTGTAAGTATTAATCCGTACAGTAATAATTATTATAGCCAATAAAATACACTTCATTTTTCATATTGTTTTTTACTGTAAATGTCCTTTTTTGGCAATGAGTTTATTTGATTTTGTTTCCATGCTTCAGCTGGTCATAGTCGCATCTGCCTGCCTTAGCGGTGTAGCATTTGGCATGAGCATGTCTCATACTGTTATTTTAATTCCACATCTCCAGGAAGAGAACAGCACACTTTACGTGGATGACCAAACAGGCTCCTTCATAGGTATGTACTTAAAAATAAAACACTCTTATTACTTTGGAAAGTAAAGAAAAATTTTGTGAGGTGAATGTAAAGTGTATTTAAATGACTTCATTTACTCAATTTAAATTAGGGAAGTTTGCTTTAACAGTACTACATCCTTTATGGTCGGTATTCATAGACGAGACTTTGGATCAAAGTTGACTTTGGGAAGTACAAAGTCGCTATTTTCCTATTCATAGTCGACACTTTAACGAAAGTAAACTTCAATCGTGACTTTACTTCGAAGTCGCCGAAAATCTAGACTTTGACTTTGACTTTCGTTCGTGGACAAAATAAAAATGGCTGATGTTTGGGAAATTGTTGAACTTTCCGAGAATATTGAAGACATCTAGAATATTATTAAAGCTGATTATGTTCCTTAGCGTATTATTTTAGATTATAAATTCAAAGATTTTATAGACAGTATAATATTATAAATTCAAATGAAGGTACAGATTTGATAGACAGTATAATATCCTCGTCATGTTTCAACTTTCATTGATAAATAATCAAAGAGGATTATCTGTTCCAGCAACAAATAATACAACTTATTTCATCGCGATTTTATGCTACAGGTAATGATTGATAGCTTAATATTGATTCTGACTATTAAGTTCTATAGAGGATAAGTTATACATTTGGAAATGTAGTTAATTTATAATCCTTGCGGTCGTCATAATGTTTCTGCATTTTGATTTCAGATAATTTTAAGTAGTTTCTGCAGATATTCAGGGAATAACTCTGCCAATTGTCAGCAGGATAATATGTCTCTTTCATAGTCTGTCATTGGTGACATCTTCTTATCTTCCATAACTTCAGAATTAAAATTATTTTACAATGAAATAATTTGAGGGCTTAATATGAAACTAACGCAACTACAATCTGTTTTATTCATAACAAAATTCTTAACAGGCAATACTATTTCATATGAACTCTACCATTATATTTTGTAGTTATGAATAATTGTGTTATATACAAGACTGTTCGAACTGAGTTACGACTTTTTGTGGCCAAGTAGAAGAACAAATTATTATCGATTGGTGTAAAGACCTAAAAATGTCAATTTTTGTACTTACTAAATCGAATAATTATGTAAAGCTGCAAGAACGGTTAACAATTGCTTAATATGTACCGATGTTCAATTGTTTCATTGATTTGTGACTCAAAAAATGGCTTTGATTGTGGCAATACCTACTCTATTTCAACTATCTATTAAATTAAATCGTTTAGAAGGCAGTGATTGTGACTGCCAACAGAACAAGATTGTCAAATCTCGACTTACAAAAGTCAAAGTCAAGGTCTCAGAAATATTGTCTATGAATAGGACTTTTAACAAAGTTAAACTTTACTGCGAAAGTCGACTTCGGGAAGTCTTCATCCAAAGTCCCGTTTATGAATACGACCCTTAGGGCCTAGTTGAACTCACGCAGTTCTAAGGCACTTCTGCAGTGACTCAGATACATGATACTAACATGTAACTCTTGATCAATGTTACCAACTTCATACCGAGTCTATGAAAGAACACCCTTTCTTTTAAATTTTCCCATAAGGAAAAGTTTGAATTTGTCAATTCGGGTGAACGTGAGGGCCATACAATGTTACCAGATAGGATATGATGCACACGGGGAAAGATCTGCGTAAAGTCTATATTACTATGATCTGTATGTGAATCTAACCATCTTGTTGAAGCCACACATTTTCCGGATGGTGATGTTGATCTTCGAATGTGAGAGTTATGACGTCCCCCACCATATGCAAATCAATTATATCGTTCTGAATTCACTATTACTGGCACATCATAAGAATTATTACGATGTACTGAAGTACGTCATTATATGGTAATGCAGAAATCCTGTACGGAAATATCATATGTACTTCGGTACATCGCAATAATATGATATGCGCAAACAGTCACTTAGTGATTTAAGACGGCGCTCATTCCGTCGGATCCCGGCCACTTAGTCACTCGTAATCAGTGCACCTGCACATAGTATGTTGCACACTGCGCCACTGTCACATATCTGTGACACAGTGCATGAGGGTTGGCCACAAAAGGGAAACTAAGAGTTGGAACTTAAACTGAGAGGATTCAATCCGGCAACGGAACTAGAATCCGGTGTGGCTTAGTGGATAAAGCTTGAGCACGTAGAGCTGAAAACCTGGGTTCGAGTCCCGGTGCCGGAGAGAATTTTTCTCCGTTCCACTCATCCTTCATCACATCATAAGAAATTACACACACACACACAAACACACACATATATACATATATATGTACATATATGTAAGGCCTAACGAGATCCACCACTGTGGAGTAACGGTTAGCCTGCCTGACCGTGTGACGAGCGGGACGGGTTCAAATTCTGATTGAGACAAGTTATACGGTTGAGGTTTTTACGAGTTTTTCTTCAATCCATTAAGAGCAAATGCTGGGTAATTTTCGGCGTTGAATCCTGGACTCATTTCGCTGACATTATCATTTTCATCTCACTCAGACGCTAGATAACCATAGCAATTGATAAAGCGTCGTAAAATAAACATTTAAGAAAGGCCTAACGATAGCTTCTATTGCACATCACAAACTTTTCGCTATGTAACTGAAAAAATTTCCTTTTTCGGAAGAAGGCTTTAAATCATAGTGAAAGCTGCACTCTTTATTCTATTAAAGTATTCTCTTGATTCAATTACTCTATATTGCATTACACAATCTTTACTGAACAAAGAGCATGTATTTTGTTTGTTTAGTCAACTATCCGAAGACAGGTTTGAACCTCATAAGTAACACCAATAAGCCATCACTCATGAGGCAACAAGGCCAGGAGATGATGGGGTAGGGTGGCCAGTTCCTTTTCCTGTACAGCATGTATAAAGTTTCGAAATTAAAAATACAGGGTCATTCAGCAAAGAAACTGTAACAAACTCAACACAAACTAAAAGTCGCTTCTTTCAGAGAGCTTTTTCTAACTTGGTTATTTGAAGACGCTATATCAACTACTAGATTAATTGGCGTTGATGGGTTTGATGATAGCGAGACGATATTTGACATGATGAGGTCGAGAATTCGCTGTAGATTACCTGACATTCGCCTTACGATTGAAGACAACCTCGGAAAAAACAAAGCAGACAATCGGCCCAAGAACAAATCGCCCGAGCGCAGCTTCGGTTGAGCAAGCAAACACGACTGACGCCTGAGCTACCCCAGTGGCCCCCAAAGAGTTTTCTAACATTATAGCGTACATAATAACTGTTGGATATAATTTCCATGAACTCATAGAAAAAGACGTCATCGGCCATTTCGATGGAGCCGATGACAAGGTAATGGGCGGAGCCTAACAGTGTAGGAATGTGTTGTGTGCTGCATCGGCTCACTGCCGCTAAGGGGTAAGAGGCGTGTGGCAGAAGGTGACAGGTAGGTTGACATTCTAGACACTCGTCTTCAAGCAATGCTTTCCCACAGAGCGGTCGTTGGACTGGTCCCTTCACTCACCACTTGCGCAAAGGACTTGTTTCGTCTCCTATATACCACATGCCCAAGGTTGCGGGTTCGATCCCGGGCCAGGTCGATGGCATTTAAGTGTGCGTAAATGCGACAGGCTGATGTCAGTAGATTTACTGGCATGTAAAAGAACTCCTGCGGGACAAAATTCCGGCACATCCGGCGACGCTGATATAACCTCTGCAGTTGCGAGCGTCGTTAAATAAAACATAACATCTAACATATATACCACATATTTCAGAAACGGAATAGAGTCCGGACTATCAATGGCATACACTAGCGACTTCAGAAGACTGCAGCGCTCCAGAGGGTTCAGGTCCGGTAACTTGATTGAACAACTAATTGGTCATCCACAACTTATCCATTCCACTTCTGCATAACTCTGAATAAAGCACTTTCACGAAAAATGTTCTTTACTTGTATATTATATCAACACTTATTTAAGTATGTGAATCAATTTGTATTTCATTATAAGATAAAGGGATATAAAACTAAAGATTGGATTTTGGGAGATTTTTTAGAAAGCAACTACAGGCAGGGAGGTTTTTAGCGTCAAAATGTAGATACATGGATATATGTGTTAAGTTATACGGGGACATCATTTTATTTTCCCTTAAATTTTTATCGTACCTGAGTTTTTTAATGTACTTCACTCCCATCCCTTCTACTTATGAAATTCAACCGTCCTCCACACAGAACCAAGGCCGCATATGAAGTCAAAGTAGCCTTGCAGCCATAGTAAACAGTATTAAGTTAGTGAGTATAGTACGTTCCAGAAATATGGTCGCGATTTCCAGTGAAGAGCTTTCAATATTGAATAATATTTTCGAACAGATGCGTCCGGTTTCCCCCACCTGCTTCTGCTCGCCCCTCTGTAAAGACTAGAGGTTAGGCTGTCTTAGCTCTTTTCTGAAAACATTTTGCTGTTAGGAATTGGACGTCTATGTAATATTGTACAACTGTGTAAACTAACTTAAATAGAAATGCCTCGTTAAGTAAATAACTGTCACGTGATTTCCCCCCTTTCTACGATCCTGCTACAACATTTGGATGGACAGTAGATAGCAAGTCTAAGTAATTTTATCTTTACAGATCGGGCAGAAGTAAAAATTGAATTTACAGTACGTAAGGTACTTTTTGATAGAGTAGGTTACAGAATTATTTCAATATGAGTTACTGGTACTATGGACGAAAATGGAAATTGGAATTAGGTACAATAATCTATATTGCGATAATATGCACAAAAGAGCTGAAGCCTGTATCCAAGGCCACCATATTCAAATATGTGTTTGAATATCCATATTATGATTATTTTTTCAATTTAAATTCACTATCTATATTGTACGCTAATGTGCTGTAGACAGTATAATATACACTGCACAATAAATACGTCCGCATGGATAGCTCAGTTCGTAAGTAAAAACACTTCTTCTTAATACTGTACTGTATTCTGATTAAAGAAAAACCTAATGAAAATTATCAAATCCAAAATCATGATATTTCCTAGTTTACGTAGGCCTAAATGCATGAACTACTTTTCTTCTTTACTATACCTAGTAAAGTAATTTGTTTGTATTTTACGCCAGTATCATCAAACTCCGGTCGTGGAAGGGGTAGCAAACAGAGTTTCCGGTTGGTTCTCAACCGTTAATTCAAAGGTACAGCCAAGTTAATATTAGAAATGTTAGTAAAAATAAACTGATGTCCCAATACAATATATAACATCAGAGAGTTCGAGAGAGACGTAGTAGTTAGAAAGTATATCATTTCAGCAAATCATTTAAATACATGAATAGGCCTATAATGATTCCATCACGTAAGATACGGTACTTTCCTAACATTACAATGTACATCTCGTTTCTACAGCCAGCATGTACTCGATTATGGCTCCCATTGGGTATTTGAGTGGTGGTGTACTCATGGACATTTGGGGCCGCCGAAAGATGAAAATGTTGGGTCAATTTGGCTACGTCGTTGGATGGGCGACAATAGCGGCTGCTCAGAATGTAGAAATGCTTATAATTGGACGGGCTTTCGACGGACTCGCTAAGGGAGTACTTTCAGCAACAGGCCTGGTGAGTATCAATTAATAAATTGTTAGGTTTAATTGGATGTGAAAAAATTTAGTTTCTGTTCAGGCGGAAGTTTTTTTAACTGGTAATCTCGAAGAAACAGGACACTGAAAATTTAGGCCTATATTTTTATGAATTGATTTTAACTGCTTGTTTTAAAAATTCTATAGTAACTATACATTATGTGAATTACAAGGGACACGTGCTCATATTTTACGCTAAATTCAGTTAATTCTAATTATTATTAATAATATTTATATGCAATAAAAGCAAGAACTGAAGCATATAAATTACGTTCCCTATTAATAAATATTTTTCAAATTTTGTTCACCCATTACACTTCCCTCACACTTACAGAACCACACTTTTTTTTTAAACAAGTGCCAAATTTATGAACAATATTTTATTAATAAATAACTTCCGCTGTTGAACAATTTTAAGAGTACCGGTTCATTTATTTAGAAATGAATTGATAGTACTTACAACAACTATTTCAATCTGCAGCGCCCTGTGACGTCAGTTAAAACTGCTGCAGTTACTTTCTTGACTGTTAATTAGTGCAAAGTATAATAAATTATATATCGCTGCATATGAAGAGGAACATTGTACCCAGTGTTCGGAAGAGTGGTTTGTAATGAAAATGAGGCTGAGGATATTTGGTCCACAACTTCATGTTGATTGTACGAGGCGCGTCCATAAAGTAACTTTCCCACTCGTCCCATAGCTAGGAAACCATATGTTGCGCAAAACGACTGCGCGTACGTGACAGAATACTGTCCTGGCATGGCGCATGAGCTAGCGGAACTTCCCGAGTGCTCTCAGTAGCTTCGTTGCATTGGTTGAAGACGGACGTTCCTATTCCAGCTCCCGCCGAGTGTGAAGTGCGGTCAGTGATAAAGTTTTTGAATGCACAGGGTATAGCGCCGATTGAAATTGATTGTCCGCTGTGCCATATCTATGGGCAAGCAGATGGTGTGTTGCTGCTATAGACAATTTTCAACAGGACGCCGAAATGTGCATGACGAGGAGCGCAGTGAGAGGCCAACCATCATCACACACGACCTTGTGGAGCAACGCACCATCTGCTTGCTCGTGACGTTAGGTCTATAGACCTGGCACAGCTGACGATCAATTTCAATCGGCGCTATGACCTGTGCATTCAAAAATTTTATCACTGACCGCACTTCACACTCGGCGGGAGCTGGAATAGGAACGTCCATCTTCAACCAATGCAACGAAGCTACTGAAAGCACTCGGGAAGTTCCGCTAGCGCATGTGCCATGCCAGGACTTACTCTATCACGTACACGCAGTCGCTTCGCGCAACACGTGGTTTGCTAGCTGTGAGACAAGTGGGAAAGTTACTTTATGGTTGCGCCTCGTAACTACTACCAAGTGACTACTTGGTCACTGTAACTTACAGCTACTACTGTAGAGTTAAAGCAAAGACTTAAATGTACATAGCTAACAATATTCTCAATTCAACAGGTGATCATCGATGAAATGACAGCCCCTCGCCTTCGCGGATTTTTCTCCGGTATTGTCATGCCCTGCTCGCGTTTCGGAGCAATGCTGATGATGGTTCTAGGCACGTATCTGCCTTGGCGGCTGGCAGCTAGCCTCGCACCTACAATCAACTGTCTAGTGCTCCTTGCCTATGTGTTCTACGTCCCAGAGTCTCCGTCATGGCTTGTCAGAAGAAGCCGCTTCGATGAGGCTCGGAAGTCACTGCGTGTTCTCTGGGGACGAAGACCCGAAAGAGAGGTCAGTAGCATTTAAACAAGGGCTGTAACTTTGATAAATATAATCACAAATGTATTACAAAGTATTTTACAATTAATTTTGTATTCAGATAAATCTAATATAATATAATGAAATATTTTGAGTTCAATCCATAAGATTTATCTATTTGTAAATGTTTATTTGCTACAATATGTATAGAATATTAACGTTTTCGCCTTTTCGGCATCATCAGATATGTTAAAAACACGTAATCTAGAACTTGAACAAATTAACGAATATACATTGTAATATACATGACAGATAGATTTTCATGAGTTTTATGTATTATGTTATTATAAGTAAAAAGGTTTTTGTAGAAAATGATTTCCAGGACATGTCAAATGTGATTGCATATACATATAACTCATGTTACAAACACATATGAATAATTAAATGACAAGCATTAAATTATTGCCAAGTATGAATGTCAGCAATATAAAAGGTTTAAATTGAATTTGTTAATTATGAGTGAAATGGTGATATAATAGTAATAAATTTTAAAATACAAAATTTATAAAACAATAATAGATGATTAATAAATTAATAATAATAATGATAAAATTGATAAAATCTTATGTGACGTATTATCATGCTGTTACAATTGATCCTTGGTAGTTGTTTAGCAATGCATTTGGCTGTTCTTCATTCATCAATCTTGAATTTATTGATTACGTATATAGGTGACTGCATCCAAATAGTAGCAAAAACATCATTGTGTAGCAGAAATATATGCTTGTAGATTTAGAATGGTGATATGGTAAATCTACAAGCATCTATTTCTGCTAATACAATTGTAACAGCATGATAATACGTCACATAAGATTTTATCAATTTTATCATTATTATTATTAATTTATTAATCATCTATTATTGTTTTATAAATTTTGTATTTTAAAATTTATTACTATTATATCACCATTTCACTCATAATTAACAAATTCAATTTAAACCTTTTATATTGCTGACATTCATACTTGGCAATAATTTAATGCTTGTCATTTAATTATTCATATGTGTTTGTAACATGAGTTATATGTATATGCAATCACATTTGACATGTCCTGGAAATCATTTTCTACAAAAACCTTTTTACTTATAACAACATAATACATAAAACTCATGAAAATCTATCTGTCATGTATATTACAATGTATATTCGTTAATTTGTTCAAGTTCTAGATTACGTGTTTTTAACATATCTGATGATGCCGAAAAGGCGAAAACGTTAATAATCTATACATGTCGTAGCAAATAAGCATTTACAAATAGATAAATCTTATGGATTGAACTCAAAATATTTCATTATATTGTATTAGAAAGGTTGAAATGGAATAAAATTAACGAGAGGTGGGCACTATGGCCCAGTATTGCGACCTGTTAGGAACTATTGCGCTAACCCTCATGTTAATACACTACTTACTCTGACTTCTCACTCCACAGCATAAAAACATATCAAACGTGTAATAACAATATGTTATTTTACAGCATTTCCTGAAGCTATTCAAAAATTTGTTAACGCATTCTGAAGTTTTGAGCTCTCGGTTTGGTATCCAAATTCGGTTATTGTGGTAACACCTCATAGAGAGCGGATTTTCGATCCCTACACAGCAAAAAGATGTCACGTCCCTTGCAGTATGGAGGGAGCGTAGCAATGAATTCAAGACCTCCCTGAAGTACACATA